>NW_025537882.1:0-26102 GCF_020615455.1 Coregonus clupeaformis | reverse complement strand
TGTAACGATCCCGTTGAGTCGGGTCCTGTCTGTTGACCAGTGTTCCTGTTCGTAATCTCCAGTTTCCCCGAGGGTTCGGGAACGCTCAGGCTCTTGTTTCCGCACCTTGCATCCCATCAGAATCTGCACACCTAGTCCTGATCATCACCTTCTTAGGCTCTGGCCGAACATCCAGTTCCTGCCGGATCAAGTTGTAGTGAACAGTTTTTGTCAGAGTATCAGTCCTAGAGCGTCTAGCGTGCATTAGTTTTGTTGTTTTGTACCTTGTTGGTTTTTGGTTTACTCCTCCGTTTTTGTCCCATCTGCAGTCACTCGTCGGGAACCTTCACCCTACCTCTGCCTGATGGGGCTGCCGAGCCATCCCTGGACCAACAATCTGCACCCTCAACAACTCATCCACGCCGCCGCTCTGTCCCTAGATTATTCTGCACCTTTGTTTGAATATAATAAAACCCACACCTTCTTTTCAACTCTCCTTGTCTGATCTGCTTCTGGTTCTGTCTGAGGGAACCGTGACAAGAACGATCCGGTCATTAATGAACCCAGCGGACCTGGACTCTGTTCGCCGTGCCATTACCAGCAGGAGAGAGATGTTGGGCCATCAGTAGCACCGGTACTACAGGAGATCGCGTTGTCAGTTCGGAACCTTTCTTCCCGCTCTGAGCGGAGGTCCCAGAAACTTCGCCGCCATACCGGTGGAGACCCATTACCAAGGTTTCACCCATTTCTTATGACGTTCCTGAAGTTGTGTCCCTCCGTGAGCCTGCAAGGTTCCGACGCCTTGGATAAATATGAGGGGAGCTGGGAAGATGCGTTCCTTCCTTATGCAGGGATTAGTGTTCGATCTACAGCCCTACTCTTATGCACAGACAAGGCTAGGGATGCCTTTTGAGTGAGTGCTCGTGGTTTAGCGCTGGAGTGGGCTTCAGCCGTTTGGGAACGAGCAGGATCCCCTGCCTAGCTTCATATCCAGGGGTTCACGGCCGAGATGAGGAAGCTCTTCGACCATTCCGGCCCTGAGGGAGGGACTTCAGCTGCGCCTGTTTTTCTCTTTGGGCTCAAGGAACTGCATGGCGTATGACTTCGTGATCGAGTTCAAGATTGGGCTGTGGAGAGTGGGTGGAACGAGGAGTCTTTGCAAGCGTGCCTTTTACCAGGGTCTGTCGGAGCAGCTCAAGGATGAGTTGATCTCCTATCCGGAGCCTAGTGACCTGGACATAGCTTGGTAGCCTTGTCTATTCGGTGGATAATCGAGTCCGAAGAGCTGAAGGGAGGAGAAAGCAAGGGGTCCATCCAATCGATCAGCTTCTCAGTTCCCGGTCGGGTCGGGTGGTGGACCAGAACACGTCGATCCTTCTCCACCACAAAGGATTAGTGGAGAGGACCTTTCTCCCGATTCAGAACCCATGCAAGTGGGCGGCCACTCGGTTCACCAAGGAGGAGCCGTCAACATAGACGTAAGACCAACTGCTGCCTCTACTGTGGTCACCAAGGGACATTACACTTATCCACTTGTTCTTTATCCGGCGGTCGTCAAACTGCCCGGCTCAGCTAAAGTTGGGAGGACTGTTAGCGAGCCAGTTTCTTTCTCTCAGTACCTCTGTCAGACCCCGTTTCCGCGGCTACCCTTGTGAACTAGGAATCAGAGCTTAGCGCTTAACGCTTTTACTCGATTCAGGTGCGATGTGGAAGCTTTCTTGATGACGAGTTGGTGGAACTGGGGCTTTCAAGGAGCAATTGCCGGAAGCCATTGGAAGCGACCACCTCTGAACGGCAGTAGTCTGGCGGAGTATCACGATGAGGACTGAACCGGTTAAGATGCGGTTGTCGGGGAATCATTCTGAGATGATTTCATTCTTCATTCTGCCGTCTTCCCATGTTCCTCTGGTCCTTTGGATACCCCTGGCTGAAGGAACACAATCCCACGTTCGATTGGGTGACGGGCAAGGTAACGAGTTGGCTTGATTGTCATGCTAACTGTCTCAAGACTGCCTGCCCCCCATTCGGTTCCCAGTCGAGTGATTGAGGCTAAACCCCCAGAGTTTGTCCTTGGTTCCCGAGACATATCACGATTTGGGGGAAGTTTTCAGTAAGCAGAAGGCTTTGTCACTCCCTCCCCACCGACCATATGATTGTGCCATCAACCTGGTCCCTGGAGCTGCCTCTCCCCCAAGGGGAAGGTTATACAGTATCTCCCGACCTGAACGTGAGGCGTTGGAGACCTACATCAAGGAGTCCCTAGCTGCTGGTCTCGTTTGGTCCCTCGTCATCACCCCTGGGGGCAGGATTCTTCTTTGTGGGTAAGAAGGATGGCTCTCTTCGACCGTGTATTGATTATCGGGGTTGAATGACATCACGGTCAAGAACAAGTATCCCCTGCCCTTGATGAGTTCTGCCCTTCGACTCCTTACAGGGGTGCTACGGTGTTCACCAAGCTAGACCTACGCAATGCGTATCACCTGGTCCGGATCAGAGAGGGGAACGAGTGGTTGTCGGGTTTCAATACACCGATGGGTCACCCGGTATCAGGTGATGCCGTTTGGACTGACCAATGCTCCAGCGGTATTCCAGATATGGTGAACGGACGTCCTGAGAGATATGATCGGTCTCTTTGTGTTTGTTTACCTGGATGACATTCTGATCTTCTCGAAGGAACCTTCCGACCACAGTCCAGCATGTCCGGCAGGTTCTGCAGCGATTGTTGGAGAATCGCCTGTTCGTGAAGGCCGCGTAGAAGTGCGAGTTTCACGCCCACACGACATCCTTTCTCGGGTACATCATCTCCAGGGGAGAGATTAGGATGGACCAGAGAAGGTTAGAGCGGTTCTGGAATGGGCCCAGCCCGGACGAGATTGCAGCTCCAGAGATTTTGGGGGTTTGCGAATTTCTACCACAGATTCATCCGGGATTACAGCCGTGTGGCCGCTCCATAACTGCCTTGACTTCTAGTATCAGGACCTTCAAGTGGAATCCGAGGCGGATCGAATGCGTTTCTGGATTTGAAGAGAAGCGATTCACCAACGCAGCCGATTCTCTCTCAACCGGACACGGGCCGTCAGTTGGTTGTGAAGTGGACGCGCCTGATGTGGGAGTTGGCTCATCCTGTCGTAGCGATGCTCCACGGACAGTAAACTCCATCCCTGCGCCTACTACTCTCCGGTCGCCTTTCGCCTGCGGAGAGGAATTACGATGTGGGTAACCGGGAGCTTCTCGCGGTGAAACTTGCCTTGGAGGAGTGGCGCCACTGGTTGGAGGCGGAGCAACCGTTTATTGTCTGGACTGACCACAAGAATCTTCCGCTTACGTGCAATCGGCTAGACGCGTCAACTCCCGTCAGGCCAGGTGGGCGTTGTTTTCGGACATTCAAGTTTTTCCTGACGTTCCGACCTGGATCTAAGAACGGCAAGGCGGACGCCTTGTCCCGGATGTTCTCCAAGACGGAGAGGAGTGGGGTCCAAGACCGAGACTATTCTCCCCGGAACTGCGTCGTGGGAGCAGTTATGTGGAAGATTGAGGAGGAGGTGCTGGCGGCCCTTCGGACTCAGCCCGGTCGGTAACGGTCCACCCGGTCGGTTGTTTGTGCCTGAGTCGGTTCGTCTGCTGTCCTCAAATGGTCCCACGCCAGCAAGATGGCTTGTCACCCTGGTGTGGCTCGGACTATGGCGTTTCTTCGCAGACGCGTTTTTGGTGGCCTGCCATGGCGCGAGGATACTCGGGGTTTGTTGCTGCCTGTCCAGTGTGTGCGCAGAATAAGAGTACCAATCGGCCCAGCTCTGGACTACTTCACCCCCTTCCTATTCCCCGGCGACCATGGTCGCATCAGGCCCTGGGACTTCGTCACTGGGGTTGCCCGTTCTGAGGGGAACACGGTCGTTCTGACTATCGTGGACAGATTCAGCAAGTTCGCCCACTTTGTGCCAATTGCCAAGCTTCCCTCTGCCTCGAGACGTCCGAGATCCTGGTTAGGGAGGTTTTCAGGGTCCACGCTTTGCCCAGTGATACTCGTTTCCGACCGTGGCCCTCAGTTTACCCCTCTGCTGTCTGGAAGTCCTTCTGTTTGGCCATTGGAGCTACAGTCAGTCTCACATCTGGTTTTCACCCCCAATCCAATGGTCAGGCGGAGAGGCCAACCGCAGAAGATGGAATCCACGCTACGCTGTCTGGTCTCTTCCAACCCCACCTCCTGGGTCCCTCAGTTGCCTTGGGTTGAGTATGCCCACAATACTCTTCCTACATCTGCCACTGGGATGTCTCCCTTCCAGTGCCTGTATGGCTACCAACCTCCCCCTGTTTCCTTCCCTCTCAGGAGAAGGAGCTCTCAGTGCCTTCTGTTCAGGCCCATATCTCGCTGCTGCCACCGGACCTGGCATCGGGGCCAAGAAAGGCACTCCCTTAGAGTTTCGGACCGTATCAGCTCCAGGCGAATCGCCGGCCGATCCCCGCTCCCACCTATACCATCGGAGATAGGGGTTTGGTTGGCCACACGGGATCTTCCGTTACGGACTGAGTCTAGGAAGTTGTTACCGAAGTTCATTGGTCC
This sequence comes from Coregonus clupeaformis, assembly GCF_020615455.1. NCBI lineage: Eukaryota > Metazoa > Chordata > Actinopteri > Salmoniformes > Salmonidae > Coregonus > Coregonus clupeaformis. The sequence continues at coordinate 21,562 of NW_025537882.1, read as the reverse complement.
GCTTTGTGGTGGAGAAGGTGATCAATCCAGTGGCAGTTCGAGCTCAAACTACCGAGGACGCTCAGAGTCCATCCCACCTTTCATGTCTCCTGCCTCAAGCCTGTCTTACTCAGTCCTCTGTTGCCTCCTCCGCCTCCTCCTCCTCCTCCTCGGATGATCGGAGGTGGTCCTGCCTACACGGTGCGTCGCATCATGGATTCCAGACGGCGGGCCGGGGTTTCCAGTATCTCGTGGACTGGGAGGGGTATGGCCCTGAGGAGAGGAGTTGATTCGCGGCGACAGGTCCTAGATGCGGACCTCATCAGGGACTTCACCGCCTCCATCCTGGCGCTCCGGGAGTCCGCCCGGTGGCGTTCGCCGGAGGGGGTACTGTACGATCCCGCTGTCTGAGTCGGGTCCTGTCTGGTGACTAGTGTTCCTGTTCGTAATCTCCAGTTTCCCGAGGTTCGGGAACGCTCCGGGAAGCGCTCTTGTTTTCCGCACCTGCATCCCATCAGCAATCTGCACACCTGGTCCTGATCATCACCCTTCTTAGGCTCTGGCGGAACATCCAGTTCCTGCCGGATGGGTAGGCATGAACAGTAGGTTTTGTCAGAGTATCAGTCCTAGAGCGTCTAGCGTTAGTTTTGTTGTTTTGTACCTTGTTGGTTTTTGGTTTACTTACCTCCGTTTTTGTCCCATCTGCAGTCACGTCCGGAACCTTCACCCTACCTCTGCCTGGATGGTCGGGCGGCCGCCGAGCCATCACTGGACCAACAACTGCACCCTCAACAACTCATCCACGCCGCCCCGCTCTGTCCCTGGATTATTCTGCACCTTGTTTGAATCTATAATAAACCCTCACCTTCGTTCAACTCTCCTTGTCCTGGTCTGCTTCTGGGTTCTGTCTGAGGGAACCGTGACATATTTTTAAAACAAGCCATAGAAAGTTGTTTGCAATTTCAGTTTAATCCACCAGAAAAGACAGAACAAATATTACAGCAAATATTATTGTTAAACTCAAATATACCTTTAATTGATTTAAAAAAAAAAAATGAAAGAAAAAGAAAACAGTATAATCTTTTGTAAATTATATCATAAATAGGACTGGTGGAGTTATATCACACATGCAGTCTAAAAAAATATACGGAAATGTCTGCTCTACTCAAAATTACAACCAAGTAATTGCAGCATTACCGCAAAAATGGAAGAGGCAAGTGGAAGGGAGAGAGTATGGAACTTGTCTGTCGCCCTGCATTAAAGACCAAAATTGGTTAAGGAAAATGTTGATAAATAAAAAGTATACCAGTTTAACATTTGCCATATAGATTGCAAAATAGTTGGGAAGACATTTTTGAAGTACCGATTCCATGGCACATGGTTTATGAACTGATACACAAAATGACGCTGGATTCAAAACTTAAGTTTTTCAATTTTAATTATTATACAAAATTCTTGCAACCAATAGAATGTTATATACACTGAACAAAATGATATTACTGAGTTACAGTTCATATAAGAAATCAGTCAATTGGAATAAATGAATTAGGCCCCTCATTTATGGATTTCACATGACTGAGAAAACAGATATGCATCTGTTGGTCACAGATACCTTTATAAAAAAGGTTAGGCGTGGATCAGAAAACCAGTCAGTATCAGCGCAACACACATCTCCTCGCATAGAGTTGATCAGGTTGTTGCCAAGGCAGCAGCTACTTTTCCTGGGGTCCAAACATATTAAAGCACTTGCATTACATATAAAATAAAATATAAAACAGTACATCATATGACATTATTACACCACTACCTATCTACAACACAAAATGTTTAATACCACCATACAACAATATCACAATGTGTGCGTACAATGGCTTGTAAAGTATTCACCCCTTGGCATTTTTCCTATTTTGTTGCCTTACAACCTGGAATTAAAATTGATTTTTGGGGGTTTGTATCATTTGATTTACACAACATGCCTACCACTTTGAAGATGCAAAATATTTTTTCTTGTGAAACAAAGAGAAATAAGACAAAAAAACAGAAAACTTGAGTGTGCATAACTATTCACCCCCCTTGCATGGGTGTCCGAGCTGTGTGCTAGTATTCCAAACAGACAGCTCGGTACCTCTTCAAAAAACAAGCAGTGATGAAGTCAATATCTCTTCCACTCTGCCTTGTTCTGAGCCAACTGCAATTTTCCCAAGTCCCTCTTGTGGCACCTGACTGTAAGGCATGCCAATTACAGTTGACGGAAGCCACAATCTAACTACAATGTTAAAGATGATCTACCCCCGAACAAAAACGTTTACAGAAACGTATTTCTTGCTATGACTGAGATATGTTGTTATTTATCTACCTTAGTTGAATGCACGTCACTCTGGATAAGTGTGTCTGCTAAATGACCAAAATGTATATGTGAAAATTAACAATGGCAAAGCACACTGGCTATTGTCATTGGCCTTGTTTCGGGGCGGAGCTCATTAGAGTAATAGTCAGCATGCTTTGCAGTTGTTCATTTTACATATACATATATATACACGTATTTAGACCCCATGGGTTTCTTCACATTTTATTGTGTTACAAAGTGGGATTAAAATGGATTTAATTGTCATTTTTTACCAACAATCACACAAAATACACTGTAATGTCAAAGTGGAAGAAAAAATTATATTTTTTTTTTAAAAGATGAGTAATAAATACATAACTAAAATAGTTGTTGCATAAGTATTCAGTCCTTTGTTTAGGCAACCTAAATTAGTTCAGGAATAGAATTTGGCTTATCAAATCACATAATAAGTTACATGGACTCACTCTATGTGAAATAATAGGGATTTACATGATTTTTGAATGACTAACCCTTCCTCTGCCCCCATACATACAACATCTATAAGGTCCCTCAGTCAAGTACTAAATTTCAAGCACAGATTCAACTACAAAGACCAGGGAGCTTTTCGAAAGCCTCATAAAGAAGGGCAGTGATTGGTAGATGGGTAACAATAACAAATAAGACATTGAATATCTCTTTAAGCATAGTCAAGTTGATAATTATGCTGTGGATTATGTATTAAACCACCCAGACACATCAAAGATACAGTCTTTCTTCTGAACTGAGCTGCAGGACAGGAATTAAAATGCACAGAGATGTTACCATTGGTGATTTTAAATCAGCTACAGAGTTCAATGGCTGTGATGGGAGAAAACTGAGGATGGATACATTGTAATGACTCCACATTAATGACCTAAACGACAGAGTGAAAAGAAGAATGCAAATATACAGAATAAAGATATTCCAAAACATGAATCTTGTATGCAACAAGGCACTAAAGTAATACTGGGAAAAAACACAGAAAGGAATACACTTTTTTGTCCTGAATGCAAAGCCTTATGTTTGGGGCAAATCCAACACAACACATCACTGAATAACTGCCTTCTTATTTTCAAGTATGGTGGTGGCTGCATCATGGTATGGTTATGCTTGACATCGGCAAATACTGGGACGTTTTTCCAGGATAAAAATTAATGGGATGGAGCTAAGCACAGGCAAAATCCTAGAGGAAAACCTGATTCAGTCAGCTTTACACCAGAGACTGGGAGAGGAATTCCCCTTTCAGCAGGACAACAACCTACAACACAAGGCCAAATGTACACAGGAGTTGCTTACCAAGAAGACAGTGAATGTTCCTTTTTTTCTATTTTATTTTTTAACAATACAAAACATCCACAACATCACTCCTGCTCACACCCCATCTCCAGTGCCCGCATCACTCTCTGCCACATGGCCTTAAACTGTACCACTTTGTTTCTCTCCGTCACCCATGCACTTTACATGTTTAGATAATAAAGCATTTGACCTTTCCATTGTGTTAACAATGGAGGATTGGTTGATTTCAGTTTTTAAGTATACGTTTTTTTCAAGATGATTGACGCGAAATGTATCGTCCAACCCATCGGGTACGTCACTGCTCCCTCATATGCCATGTCTTGAAATATGCAGACAGACGTATTAAAAGTACATTTACATTGTAATACTTCTGACAGCCAACTTTCTAACTCCACCCATAACTTTTGGACTTTATAGCATTCCCAGAAGTCATTGAGTCATTGTTAGTTTTACACTTAAGACATGACACTGCTGTTGTGCTGTAGAATTTATGAATTTTGTCTTGTGTAATTCATTTTATACATTAGTTTATACTGGATTAAGCGAACATTTTTGTTAACTGTAATTTCGTTAGTTATGTTCCAACATTTCCTCAATCTTGTGCCAATAGTTTATATATTTTACTAAGAGATTGTCAGTTGGATAGGCTCTCTGCAAGGTTTTGTATATCTTACCTATCATATGAATATCATTTTCTGACTCAAATAGGATTCCCTCAAGATTGCTCTGATGTCCAAAAGATTTTAAATCAAAATTTCTTGATATGAAACTTTTTGGTTGCATGTATTTGAAAATAACTACATTGTCCAGTCCAAATGTGCATTTTAATTCTGTCATGGAAATAAATGTATTTCCTATTATCAAGTCATTTACAGTTTCTATGCCTTTAGTTTTCCATGTAGACCAATTTATCGGTGAATTCTGAAAAGCTATTGTTCCATATCTGTTTTTAGGGAGTGATATTGGTTCTTGTAGAATACATTTCATTTTCTTCCATATTGTTATAGTGTTCTTAACTATGAAGCAGTGGCGGTCGGTGCCTTTTAAGATGAGGGAGGATGATAAAAAAATATGAGCATGGCCTTATTTCTATTACAGAATATTGGATGACTGACATTCATATTCCATTCATATTCCATTCACCCAGCTCAATGTAACATCGATAGGTTTAGGCTACTACACTACCGGTCAAAAGTTTTAGAATACCTACTCATTCAAGGGTTTTTCTTTCTTTTTACTATTTTCTACCTATTGTAGAATAATAGTGAAGACATCAAAACTATGAAATAACACATATGGAATAATGCAGTAACCCAGAAAGTGTTAAACAAATCAAAATATATTTTATATTTGAGATTCTTCAAATAGCCACCCTTTGCCTTGATGACAGCTTTGCACATTCTTGGCATTCTCTCAACCAGCTTCACCTGGAATGCTTTTCCAACAGTCTTGAAGGAGTTCTCACATATGCTGAGCACTTGTTGGCTGCTTTTCCTTCACTCTGCGGTCCGACTCATCCAAAACCATCTCAATTTGGTTGAGTTCGGGATTGTGGGAGGCCAGGTTATCTGATGCAGCACTCCATCACACTCCTTTTTGGTGAAGTAGCCCTTACACAGCCCGGAGGTGTGTTGGGTCATTGTCCTGTTGAAAAACAAATTATAGTCCCACCAAGCCCAAACCAGATGGGATGGCGTATCGCTGCAGAATGCTGTGGTAGCCATGCTGGTTAAGTGTACCTTGAATTCTAAATAAATCACAGACAGTGTCACCAGCAAAGCACCCCCACACCATAACACCTCCTCCTCCATGCTTTACGGTGGGAAATACACATGCAGAGATCATCTGTTCACCCACACCGCGTCTCACAAAGACACGGGGGTTGCAACCAAAAATCTCAAATTTGGACTCGTCTAATGTCCATTGCTCGTGTTTCTTGGCCCAAGCAAGTCTCTTCTTATTATTTGTGTCCTTTAGTAGTGGTTTCTTTGCAGCAATTCGACCATGAAGGCCTATTTCTCCACTGAACAGTTGATGTTGAGATGTGCCTGTTACTTGAACTCTATGATGCATTTATTTGGGCTGCAATTTCTGAGGCTGGTAACTCTAATGAACGTATCCTCTGCAGCAGAGGTAACTCTGGGTCTTCCATTCCTGTGGCGGTCCTCATGAGAGCCAGTTTCATCATAGCGCTTGATGGTTTTTATGACTGCACTTGAAGAAACTTGTTGCATATTTGAAAATAACTACATTGTCCAGTCCAAATGTGCTTTTTAACTCTGTCATGGGAAATAAATGTATTTCCTATTATCAAGTCATTTACAGTTTTTGAAATGTTCCGTATTGACTGACCTTCATGTCTTAAAGTAATGATGGACTGTCGTTTCTCTTTGCTTATTTGAGCTGTTCTTGCGATAATATGGACTTTGTCTTTTACCAAATAGGGCTATCTTCTGTATACCCCCTACTTTGTCACAACACAACTGATTGGCTCAAACACATTAAGAAGGAAAGAAATTCCACAAATTAACTTTTAAGAATGTAACGATCCCGGCAGTCTGAGTCGGGTCCTGTCTGTGGACTAGTTTTCTGCTCGGGATCTCCAGTTTCCCGAGGGTTCTGGAACGCTCCGGGGAGCTCTCTTGATTTCCGCACCTGCATCCCATCAGCAATCTGCACACCTGGTCCTGATCATCACCCTTCTTAGGCTCTGGCCTAACATCCATTCCCTGCCGGATGGTTAGCCATGAACAGTAGGTTTATCAGAGTATCAGTCTTAGAGCTTCTAGCGTTAGTTTTGTTGTTTTGCACCTTGTTGGTTTGTTGTTCACTTACCTCCGTTTTGTTCCATCTGCAGTCACTGTCCGAGAACCTTCACTCTACCTCTGCCTGATGGTCGGCGGCTGCCGAGCCATCATTGGACCAACAACTGCACCCTCAACAACTCATCCACGCCGCCCGCTCTGTTCCCTGGATTATTCAGCATCACTCGTGAATTTGTAAATAAACACTCACCTTCGTTTCAACTTACCTTGTCCTGGTCTGCTTCTGGGTTCTGGCTTTGTAACTCGTGACAGAACGATCCGCCAGTAATGAACCCAGCGGACCTGGACTCTGTTCCGCCATGCCATTACCCATCAGGAGAAGATGTTGGGCCATCATAGCACGGAGCTACAGGAGATCGCGTTGGCAGTTCGAACCTTTCTACCGGTCTGACGGAGGTCCAGAACCAGCGGAAGTTTCCCGTGGAGGATCCACTACCGGTTTCACCCATCTCGCCTGCCGCGCCTGAAGCGGTGTCCTTCCGTGAGCCCAAGGTTCCGACGCCCGGATAAATATGAGGGGGAGCTGGGAAGATGCTTCTTTCCTTATGCAGTGTGGGTTAGTGTTCGATCTACAGCCTACTCTTATGCCACAGACAAGGCTAGGATAGCCTTTGTGATTGAGTTGCTGCGTGGTCGAGCGCTGGAGTGGGCTTCAGCCGTTTGGGAACGACAAGACCCTGCATGGCTTCATACCAGGGGGTTCACGGCCGAGATGAGGAAGCTCTTCGACCATTCCGTCCAGGGAGGGACGCAGCTAGGCGCCTGTTTTTCGCTCCACCAAGGAACTCTGAGCGTGGCCGACTTCGTGATCGAGTTCAAGACGTTGGCTGTGGAGAGTGGGTGGAATGAGAGTCTCTGCAAGCGGCCTTTACCAGGGTCTGGTCGGAGCAGCTCAAGGATGAGCTGATCTCCTATCCGGAGCCTAGTGACCTGGACAGCTTGGTAGCCTTGTCTATTCGGGTGGATAATCGAGTCCGAGAGCGAAGGAGGGAGAAGCAATGGGGTCCGTCCCAGTCGATCAGCTTCTCAGTTCCCAGTCGGGTCGGGTGGTGGACCAGAACACGTCGATCATTCTCCACCACAAAGGATTAGTGGAGAGGTCCCTCTCCCCGATTCTGAACCCATGCAAGTGGGGCGGCACGGGTTAACCAAGGAGGAGCGTCAACATAGACGTAAGACCAACTGCTGCCTCTACTGTGGTAGCTCGGGACATTACATCTCCACTTGTTCCCCGGCGGTCGTCAAACTGCCCGGCTCGCTAAAGTTGGGAGGACTTTTAGCGAGCCAGTTTCCCAACCTCTCAGTACCTCTGTCAGACCCCGTTTCCCGGCTACCCTTGTGAACAGGAATCAGAGCTTAGCGATTAACGCTTTTATCGATTCAGGTGCCGATGGAAGCTTTCTTGATGCCGAAGTTGGTGGAACAGCTGGGGCTTTCCAAGGAGCAATTGCCGGAAGCCATTGAAGCGACCACTCTGAACGGCAGTAGTCTGGCACGTATCACGATGAGGACTGAACCGGTTAAGATGCTGTTGTCGGGGGAATCATTCGGAGATGATTTCATTCTTCATTCTGCCGTCTTCCCATGTTCCTCTGGTCCTTGGATACCCCCTGGCTGAAGGAACACAATCCCACGTTCGATTGGGTGACGGGCAAGGTAACGAGTTGGAGCCTTGATTGTCATGCTAACTGTCTCAAGACTGCCTGTCCCCATTCGGTTCCCAGTCAGGTGATTGAGGCTAAACCCCCAGATTTGTCCCTGGTTCCCGAGACATATCACGATTTGGGGGAAGTGTTCAGTAAGCAGAAGGCTCTGTCACTCCCTCCCACCGACCATATGATTGTGCCATCAACCTGTTCCCTGGAGCTGTCTACCCCAAGGGAAGGTTATACAGTATCTCCCGCCCTGAACGTGAGGCTTTGGAGACCTACATCAAGGAGTCCCTAGCTGCTGGTCTCGTTCGTCCTTCGTCATCACCCCTGGGGGCAGGATTCTTCTTTGTGGGTAAGAAGGATGGCTCTCTTCGACCGTGTATTGATTATCGGGGTTGAATGACATCACGGTCAAGAACAAGTATCCCCTGCCCTTGATGAGTTCTGCCTTCGACTCCTTACAGGGTGCTACGGTGTTCACCAAGCTAGACCTACGCAATGCGTATCACATGGTCCGGATCAGAGAGGGAGACGAGTGGTTGACGGGGTTCAATACACCGATGGGTCACTTCGAGTATCAGGTGATGCCGTTTGGACTGACCAATGCTCCAGCGGTATTCCAGAGTATGGTGAACGACGTCCTGAGAGATATGATCGGTCTCTTTGTGTTTGTTTACCTGGATGACATTCTGATCTTTCTCGAAGGAACCCTTCCGACCACGCCCAGCATGTCCGGCAGGTTCTGCAGCGATTGTTGGAGAATCGCCTGTTCGTGAAGGCCGAGAAGTGCGAGTTTCACGCCCACACGACATCCTTTCTCGGGTACATCATCTCCAGGGGAGAGATTAGGATGGACCAGGAGAAGGTTAGAGCGGTTCTGGAATGGGCCCAGCCCGGTACGAGATTGCAGCTCCAGAGATTTTTGGGGTTTGCGAATTTCTACCGCAGATTCATCCGGGATTACAGCCGTGTGGCCGCTCCGTTAACTGCCTTGACTTCCAGTATCAGGAGCTTCAAGTGGAATCCGAGGCGGATCGAGCGTTTCTGGATTTGAAGAGGCGATTCACCAACGCACCGATTCTCTCTCAACCGGACACGCCCGTCAGTTCGCCGTTGAAGTGGACGCGTCTGATGTGGGAGTTGGCGCCATCCTGTCGCAGCGATGCTCCACGGACAGTAAACTCCATCCCTGCGCCTACTACTCTCGCCTTTCGCCTGGCGGAGAGGAATTACGATGTGGGTAACCGGAGCTCTCGCGGTGAAACTTGCCTTGGAGGAGTGGCGCCACTGGTTGGAGGGGGCGGAGCAACCGTTTATTGTCTGGACTGACCACAAGAATCTTGCTTACGTGCAATCGGCTAGACGTCTCAACTCCCGTCAGGCCAGGTGGTCGTTGTTTTTCGGACGATTCAATTTTTCCTGACGTTCCGACCTGGATCTAAGAACGGCAGGCGGACGCCTTGTCTCGGATGTTCTCCAAGACGGAGGAGGGTGGGTCCAAGACCGAGACAATTCTCCCCGAACTGCGTCGTGGGAGCTGTTAGGTGGAAGATTGAGGAGGAGGTGATGGCGGCTCTTCGGACACAGCCCGGTCCCGTAACGGTCCACCCGGTCGGGTTGTTTGTGCCTGAGTCGGTTCGTCCTGCGGTCCTCAAATGGTCCCACGCCAGCAAGATGGCTTGTCACCCTGGCGTGGCTCGGACGATGGCGTTTCTTCGCAGACGCTTTTTGGTGGCCTGCCATGGCCGAGGATACTCGGGGTTATGTTGCTGCCTGTCCAGTGTGCGCAGAATAAGGGTACCAATCGACCCAGCTCTGGACTACTTCACCCCCCTTCCTATTCCCCGCGACCATGGTCGCATCTGGCCCTGGACTTTGTCACTGGGTTGCCCGGGCTTCTGAGGGGAACACGGTCGTTCTGACTATCGTGGACAGATTCAGCAAGTTCGCCCACTTTGTGCCAATTGCCAAGCTTCCCTCTGCCTCGGAGACGTCCGAGATCCTGGTTAGGGAGGTTTTCAGGGTCCACGGTTGCCCAGTGATATCGTTTCCGACCGTGGCCCTCAGTTTACCTCTGCTGTCTGGAAGTCCTTCTGTTTGGCCATTGAGCTACAGTCAGTCTCACATCTGGTTTTCACCCCCAATCTAATGGTCAGGCGGGAGAGAGCCAACCAGAAGATGGAATCCACGCTACGCTGCCTGGCCTCTTCCAACCCCACCTCCTGGGTCTCTCAGTTGCCTTGGGTTGAGTATGCCCACAATACTCTCCCTACATCTGCCACTGGGATGTCTCCCTTCCAGTGCCTGTATGGCTACCAACCTCCTTGTTCCCTTCTCAGGAGAAGGAGCTCTCAGTGCCTTCTGTTCAGGCCCATATTCGCTATTGCCACCGGACCTGGCATCGGGCCAGAAGGGCACTCCTTAGAGTTTCGACGGTATCAGCTCCAGGCGAATCGCCGCGATCCCCGCTCCCACCTACACCATCGGAGATAGGGTCTGGTTGGCCACACGGGATCTTCCTTTACGGACTGAGTCTAGGAAGTTGTTACCGAGTTCATTGGTCCGTTTGTGGTGGAGAAGGTGATCAACCCGGTGGCAGTTCGACTCAAACTCCCGAGGACGCTCAGAGTCCATCCCACCTTTCATGTCTCCTGCCTCAAGCCTGTTTTCCTCAGTCCTCTGTTGCCTCCTCCGCCTCCTCCTCCTCCTCCTGGATGATCGGAGGTGGTCCTGCCTACACGGTGCGACGCATCATGGATTCCAGACGGCGGGGCCGGGGTTTCCAGTATCTCGTGGACTGGGAGGGGTATGGTCCTGAAGAGAGGAGTTGGATTCCGCGGCGACAGATCCTAGATGCTGACCTCATCCGTGACTTCTACCGCCTCCATCCTGGCGCTCCGGGAGTCCGCCCGGTGGCGTGGCCGGAGGGGGGTACTGTAACGATCCCGGCAGTCTGAGTCGGGGTCCTGTCTGTGGACTAGTTTTCCTCGGGATCTCCAGTTTCCCCGAGGGTTCTGAAACGCTCCGGGGAGCTCTCTTGATTTCCTCACCTGCATCCCATCAGCAATCTGCACACCTGGTCCTGATCATCACCCTTCTTAGGCTCTGGCCTAACATCCATTCCTGCCGGATCGGTTAGCCATGAACAGTAGGTTTATCAGAGTATCAGTCTTAGAGCTTCTAGCGTTAGTTTTGTTGTTTTGCACCTTGTTGGTTTGTTGTTCACTTACCTCCGTTTTGTTCCATCTGCAGTCACTCGTCCGGAACCTTCACCCCTACCTCTGCCTGATGGTCGGCGGCTGCCCGAGCCATCATTGGACCAACAACTGCACCCTCAACAACTCATCCACGCCGCCCGCTCTGTTCCCTGGATTATTCAGCATCACTCGTGAATTTGTAAATAAACACTCACCTTCGTTTCAACTTACCTTGTCCTGGTCTGCTTCTGGGTTCTGGCTTTGTAACTCGTGACAAAGAAGGCACACCTCTTAATTGAAATGCATTCCAGGTGACTACCTCATGAAGCTGGTTGAGAGAATGCCAAGAGTGTGCAAAGGTGTCATCAAGGCAAAGGGTGGCTACTTTGAAGAATCTCAAATCTCAAATATATTTTGATTTGTTTAACACTTTTGGGTTACTGCATGATTCCATATGTGTTATTTCATAGTTTTGATGTCTTCACTATTATTCTACAATGTAGAATGTAAAAATAAAGAAAAACCCTTGAATGAGTAGGTGTTCTAAAACTTTTGACCGGTAATGTACATGATACTCACATTGTCCCTGTAGCCATCATGAGGTTGCTAAAACCTAGCCTATGAATGAAAGTTTATAACGTGAGAATGTTGAGTAATCAAGGTGACAGACAGTGACACTTTCAATACCGCCTTGCACACTCTTGCCTGCATCTAGCTGATCTAGGAGTAATCATTAGTCCAACAGTTGCAAATGTGCATTTTTATTGGACAAATTCAGGTATTTTTATCCCTGTTTCGTTCCGTTTGCTTCCATTTAAGAAACGTTTTTCAACAGAATTGGCGGAATGAATACACCCCTGATCACACGCAGACACAGTTCACTTTCATAGCAGCCACATAAAAATAGCATGATCACGTTGCTCGTTGTATATATAATTCCTTCTCGCAACTATCTACGCGCTCTCCTCCTCTCACCTTTTCCCTTCGCTTGTGACTTCAGTGCATAACACATCAGCTGTCTGTGACCAGGCAAAAAAAACTTTCCAAGCCAAACCTTCATATCAGACCGCTATAACCGCTACACACAGCCTACATCGTTGTCACATCATAGTCAACATAGTTACTAGAACTAACGGATTAGTAAACCCGCTAGCTACAATCATGCAGTACAGTGTACAGTCAGAAAGCAGTTTAGCAGTTACACTGGTGGGCCCCAGTAGCAATAAATTAATAAAACCAAATGCTTACCTTGACTTGGAAGAGTTCCAGTGTTGGATAGCCATAGTAAGCTAGCTAGCATAGCATCCCTATCTGTTTGAGCCGGGTGTTTGAGTACGCTGAAACTAGCTAGCTGCATTCACTAGCTAAGTGAAAGTGAAAGTAAAAATAATACAACCAAATATAGCTCTCTCTCTCTCTCTCTCTCTCTCCCCCCCCTCGTTGCTTCTCCTTAATTTTGGAACAAATTCATTTGTTCAAAACTGTTCAACTATTGTATTTTTCTCTTTGAGTCAACTACTCACCACATTTTATGCACTGCAGTGCTAGCTAGATGTAGTTTATACTTTCAGTACTAGATTAATTCTCTGATCTTTTGATTGGGTGGACAACATGTCAGTTCATGCAGCAAGAGTTCTGATAGGTTGGAGGACCTCCTCCGGAGTTGTCACAATTACTGTGTAAGTCTATGGAAGGGGGGTGAGAACCATGAGCCTCCTTAGGTTTTGAATTGAAGTCAATGTACCCAGAGGAGGACAGAAGCTAGCTGTCCTCCGGCTACACCATGGTGCTAACCCTACAGAGTGCTGTGAGGCTACTGTAGACCTTCATTACAAAACAGTGTGTTTTAATCAATTATTTGTTGACATGTGAATATATTTAGTATAGTTTTATCTAAAAAGGATAACTTTTTTAATGTTTCACTATTTAAAAAAAAATTTAATTCACTGAGGAGGATGGTCCTCCCCTTCCTCCTCTGAGGAGCCTTCGCTGCTATGAAGTTGTTGATGTTCTTAGCTTTATCCTTTGAAAATAGACATGTGAAAAAACTCTGGGGATGAGCATGATCATTTTCAATATGTACCCACTGTTCCTCTTTAGTGCATTTAACTTAAATGTCCAAGTAAAAGCCCTGGGTTGCGAGCTAATACAATTCCAAGTCTGGAAGGTTAAAACCACCCTCAGACTTATGAAGATGTAAAACTTTCCTTTGTATTCTATGAGTTTTATTTGCCCATATAAAGTCTGTTATGACCGAGTATACTTTTTGTAAGAATGTCTTCGGTGTGGTAAATGGTATTACAAACAATAAATACAAAAACTTTGGGAGCCATACCATTCTGAAGAGGTTTATTCTACCAGTAAAATACAGTATACGGGAAGATTGTTCCATTTAATTAGATCTGCTTTCATATTGTTGAGTAATAGGATAAAGGTATCTTTACATACACTACATGACCGAAAGTATGTGGACACCTGCTCGTCGAACATCTCATTCTAAAATCATGGGCATTAATATGGAGTTGGTCCCCCCCTTTGTTGCTATAACAGCCTCCACTCGTCTGGGAAGGCTTTCCACTAGATGTTGGAACATTGCTGTGGGGACTTGCTTCCATTCAGCCACAAGAGCATTAGTGGAGGTGGGGCACTGATATTCGATGATTAGGCCTGGCTTTCCCGGAGTCGGCGTTCCAATTCATCCCAAAGGTGTTCAATGGGGTTGAGGTCAGGGCTCTGTGCAGGCCAGTCAAGTTCTTCCATACCAATCACTACAAACCATTTCTGTATGGACCTCGCTTGTCCACAGGGGAATTGTCATGCTGAAACATGAAAGGGCTTTCCCCAAACTGTTGCCACAAAGTTGGAAGCACAGAATCATCTAGAATGTCATTGTATGCTGTAGCGTTAATATTTCCCTTCACTGGAACAAAGGGACTCTAGCCCGAAACCATGAAAAAACAGCCTCAGACCATTGTTCCTCCTCCCACCAAACTGTACAGTTGGCACTATGCATTCGGGGGAGGTAGCGTTTCTCTGGCATCTGCCAAACCCAGATGAATCAGTCGGACTGCCAGATGGTGAAGCGTGATTCATTACTCCAGAGAACGCGCTTTCCACTGCTCCAGAGTCCAATGGCGGCGAGCTTTACACCACTCTAGCCGACGCTTGGCATTGTGTATGGCGATCTTAGGCTTGTGTGCGGTTGCTTGGCCATGAAACCCATTTCATGAAGCTCCAGATGAACAGTTCTTGTGCTGACGTTGCTTCCAGAGGCAGTTTGGAACTCGGTAGTGAGTGTTGCAACCGAGGACAGACGATCCCCGTTCTGTGACCTTGTGTGGCCTACCACTTCGCAGCTGAGCCGTTGTTGCTCCTAGACATTTCTGCTTCACAATAACAGCACTTACAGTTGACCAGCGCAGCTCTAGCAGGGCAGAAATTTGACAAACTGACTTGATGGAAAGGTGGCATCCTATGACGGTGCCACGTTGAAAGTCACTGAGCTCTTCACTAAGGCCATTCTACTGCCAATGTTTGTCTATGAAGATTGCATGGCTGTGTGCTCGATTTTATACACCTGTCATCAACGGGTGTGGCTGATATAGGCAAATCCACTAATTTGAAGGGGTGTCCACATTATTTTGTATATATAGTGTATTTGTTGTTTGTTGTCACTTATTAAGCATATAAAGGATTTCCTATTGCCATTATTTCGTTTTTTTTCCACGTTAATGTTATCCTGAGATTTTAGAGTATTCTGAAGATTTTTTTTGTGCAAGTTTTCAATATTGGTCAGATATATCAGGAGATCATCTGCAAATAAGTTTTGTTTATATTCATGTTTACCAATACTGATACCTGTTACGTTTGGGCCCCGTCTAATTCTTTTTCCGCAAAACGGTTCAATTGGCAGTGCAAACAGGAGGGGGAAGAGAGGACATCCCTGTCTTCTACCCCTTTCTAAAGCAATTTAATCAGATAATGTATTATTTGTGGGGGGGTTTTCTTTAGGACATTCATGTAATATTTTTATTAAATGTATTATTTCAGCTGAAAAGTTGAAGGCTTCCAAAGTTTTGAATAGAAAAAGCCATTCAAGACGGTCTAAGTCGTTTCGGCATCAACAGCTGTTATTGATGAATCTACATCTCGATTTCTTGTGTAATGTATTAAACTGAAAAAGTGTCCTTTTTTTTGTTTTCTACTGTTTGATTGATATGTATCAAGTATGGTAAGACTTTGCCATTCTATTGCTTATGAGCTTTGTTATTGTTTTATTGTCACAATTTATTAAACTTATGGGTCTGTAATCAGCAGGGGACACTCCAGATCTTCCTGGTTTTAATATAACTGAAATAACTGTTTGATACATGGAACTAGGAAGTACTGAATTGAATGACGTGTTTTGTCATTTGTGTAAATAGGGGCACTACTTTGTCCCCAAAAATGTTGAATAGAATTCTATGGGAAAGCCATCCATTCCTGGTGCTTTTCTACGCGCGAATGTTTTAACAGTATCTAATATTTCTTTTTGGGTGATCTCTGTTTTTAGTGATAATTTTTTGTCTGCTGGTCATTTCTTCAAAGTTGTTGAGTCTAGGAAGGCTATAGGATCCGTCCAACTGTTGTTAAATTTATATAGATTTACATAGAAGCTTTTTATTACATTGTTGTTTCTAATTAACACATTTGTATGGAGGACCAAAGCTGCTGTAATTAGAATTAAATGAATAAACTAAATCCACACATACAGTGGGGAAAAAAGTATTTAGTCAGCCACCAATTGTGCAAGTTCTCCCACTTAAAAAAAGATGAGAGAGGCCTGTAATTTTCATCATAGGTACACGTCAACTATGACAGACAAAATGAGAAAAATAAATCCAGAAAATCACATTGTAGGATTTTAATGAATTTATTTGCAAATTATGGTGGAAAATAAGTATTTGGTCAGATAACAAAAGTTTCCAATACTTTGTTATATACACTTTGTTGGCAATGACAAAGGTCAAACGTTTTCTGTAAGTCTTCACAAGGTTTTCACACACTGTTGCTGGTATTTTGGCCCATTCCTCCTGCAGATCTCCTCTAGAGCAGTGATGTTTTGGGGCTGTCGCTGGGCAACACAGACTTTCAACTCCCTCCAAAGATTTTCTATAGGGTTGAGATCTGGAGACTGGCTAGGCCACTCCAGGACCTTGAAATGCTTCTTACGAAGCCACTCCTTCATTGCCCGGCGGTGTGTTTGGGATCATTGTCATGCTGAAAGACCCAGCCACGCTTTCATCTTCAATGCCCTTTGCTGATGGAAGGAGGTTTTCACTCAAAATCTCACGATACATGGCCCCATTCATTCTTTCCTTTACACGGATCAGTCGTCCTGGTCCCTTTGCAGAAAAAACAGCCCCAAAGCATGATGTTTCCACTCTGCTTCACAGTAGGTATGGTGTTCTTTGGATGCAACTCAGCATTCTTTGTCCTCCAAACACGACGAGTTGAGTTTTTACCAAAAAGTCATCTGACCATATGGACATTCTCCCAATCCTCTTCTGGATCATCCAAATGCACTCTAGCAAACTTCAGACGGGCCTGGACATGTACTGGCTTAAGCAGGGGGACACGCCTGGCACTGCAGATTTGAGTCCCTGGCGTAGTGTGTTACTGATGGTAGGCTTTGTTACTTTGGTCCCAGCTCTCTGCAGGTCATTCACTAGGTCCCCCCGTGTGTTTCTGGGATTTTTGCTCACCGTTCTTGTGATCATTTTGACCCCACGGGATGAGATCTTGTATGGAGCCCCAGATCGAGGGGAGATTATCAGTGGTCTTGTATGTCTTCCATTTCCTAATAATTGCTCCCACAGTTGATTTCTTCAAACCAAGCTGCTTACCTATTGCAGATTCAGTCTTCCCAGCCTGGGTGCAGGTCTACAATTTTGTTTCTGGTGTCCTTTGACAGCTCTTTGGTCTTAGCCATAGTGGAGTTTGGAGTGTGACCGTTTGAGGTTGTGGACAGGTGTCTTTTATACTGATAACAAGTTCAAACAGGTGCCATTAATACAGGTAACAAGTGGAGGACAGAGGAGCCACTTAAAGAAGAAGTTACAGGTCTGTGAGAGCCAGAATTTTGCTTGTTTGTAGGTGACCAAATACTTATTTTCCACCATAATTTGCAAATAAATTCATAAAAAATCCTACAATGTGATTTTCTGGAAATATAATTTCAATTTGTCTGTCATAGTTGACGTGTACCTATGATGAAAATTACAGGCCTCTCATCTTTTTTAAGTGGGAGAACTTGCACAATTGGTGGCTGACTAAATACTTTTTTTTCCCCACTGTAAATACATAAATACATAAATAGATAAATAATTATTGAAATAATTATTCCCACTTTCTTTCATTTTATTCATTCATATTATTTCTTCCTCCAATATGATAAAGCGGGGGTTGTCAAGCAAACCTATGTGGGTGGTATCTAACACACCATTGGTTGATCAATGCCACGGCGACGATCGATTGCATTTGCCTTGGCTGAGTTCAGTATGACAGAATGTGTTCAAAGTTTAAAGGCCATGTTTCACATTTGCACTTCCCCAATGTTCCTAAAATACTTTGGTGTTTTAGGTGTGAAGTTTATGGGAATGTTGCAGCAGTATGTAGGAGGGAGAGTCCTAGATGTAGAAGTGTGCAGGATACGAAGGAATGTGTAGTTTCGGTGGAGAAAGTTATTTGTGTTAGTTGTGGGGGTACTCATGGGGCTGGAGATCGGAGTTGTCCGGTGAGAGAAAGGCAGGTTGAGGTTGCTAGGGTCAGAGTAGTACATAAAGTGTCATATGCTGAAGCAGTAAAGAGAGTGGTAGAGGAAGATGGGTACAGGGTGGTGGTGGAGGAAGATGGGAAGAGGGATCCTGAGAGGATTCCTGTGAGTAGGCAGACACTAATCAAATCAAATCAAATTGTATTGGTCACATACACATATTTAGCAGATGTTATTGCGGGTGTAGCGAAATGCTTTTGTTCCTAGCGCCAACAGTGCAGTAGTATCTAACAATTCACAACAATACACACAAATCTAAAAGTAAAAGAATGGAATTAAGAAATATATAAATACAGTGGGGGGAAAAAGTATTCAGTCAGCCACCAATTGTGCAAGTTCTCCCACTTAAAAAGATGAGAGAGGCCTGTAATTTTCATCATAGGTACACGTCAACTATGACAGACAAAATGAGGAAAAAATCCAGAAAATCACATTGTAGGATTTTTTTAACGAATTTATTTGCAAATTATGGTGGAAAATAAGTATTTGGTCAATAACAAAAAGTTTCTCAATACTTTGTTATATATCCTTTGTTGGCAATGACACAGGTCAAACGTTTTCTGTAAGTCTTCACAAGGTTTTTCACACACTGTTGCTGGTATTTTGGCCCATTCCTCCATGCAGATCTCCTCTAGAGCAGTGATGTTTTGGGGCTGTCGCTGGGCAACACAGACTTTCAACTCCCTCCAAAGATTTTCTATGGGGTTGAGATCTGGAGACTGGCTAGGCCACTCCAGGGACCTTGAAATGCTTCTTACGAAGCCACTCCTTCGTGCCCGGGCGGTGTGTTTGGGATCATTGTCAAGCTGAAAGACCCAGCCATTTCATCTTCATTGCCCTTGCTGATGGAAGGAGGTTTTCACTCAAAATCTCACGATACATGGCCCCATTCATTCTTTCCTTTACACGGATCAGTCGTCCTGGTCCCTTTGCAGAAAAACAGCCCCAAAGCATGATGTTTCCACCCCCATGCTTCACAGTAGGTATGGTGTTCTTTGGATGCAACTCAGCATTCTTTGTCCTCCAAACACGACGAGTTGAGTTTTTACCAAAAAAGTTATATTTTGGTTTCATCTGACCATATGACATTCTCCCAATCCTCTCGGATCATCCAAATGCACTCTAGCAAACTTCAGACGGGCCTGGACATGTACTGGCTTAAGCAGGGGGAAACGTCTGGCACTGCAGGATTTGAGTCCCTGGCGGGCGTAGTGTGTTACTGATGGTAGGCTTTGTTACTTTGGTCCCAGCTCTCTGCAGGTCATTCACTAGGTCCCCCGTGTGGTTCTGGGATTTCACGTTCTTGTGATCATTTTGACCCCACGGGTGAGATCTCGTGGAGCCCCCAGATCGAGGGATATTATCAGTGGTCTTGTATGTCTTCCATTTCCTAATAATTGCCCCACAGTTGATTTCTTCAAACCAAGCTGCTTACCTATTGCAGATTCAGTCTTCCCAGCCTGGTCAGGTCTACAATTTTGTTTCTGGTGTCCTTGTGACAGCTCTTTGGTCTTGGCCATAGTGGAGTTTGGAGTGTGACTGTTTGAGGTTGTGGACAGGTGTCTTTTATACTGATAACAAGTTCAAACAGGTGCCATTAATACAGGTAATGAGTGGAGGACAGAGGAGCCTCTTAAAGAAGAAGTTACAGGTCTGTGAGAGCCAGAAATCTTGCTTGTTTGTAGGTGACCAAATACTTATTTTCCACCATAATTTGCAAATAAATTCATTAAAAATCCTACAATGTGATTTTCTGGATTGTTTTTCCTCAATTTGTCTGTCATAGTTGACGTGTACCTATGATGAAAATTACAGGCCTCTCTCATCTTTTTAAGTGGGAGAGCTTGCACAATTGGTGGCTGACTAAATACTTTTTCCCCCACTGTATATTATTGATTGATTTACTATGACTTTTCAGATCACCCAGTAGTGCTATCTGCAGGTGTAAGCTCCAGGTAAATATTGCAATCCTTTAGCCATTCCTGGACCTGTGTCCAAAAACAAGCTACAAATGGACAATACCAAAACAAATGATCTAATGAAATGTAACTCTTGCAGGAAAACCACATCTGCTGACAATCTCTTTAAGAGTTCAAGAACCATATGCTTTTTTCCCATCATGGAGCCTGTGCACATTCCATGTAATAAATTTGATTTTGTTGGTCTTTACTACAAAGTTAACCTTGTTTGTTCCTGACAAACCAGATGAAACATAAAACATATGAGGGTGGTGGGCATTCCATGGAATGGGAGAGTCATAAGTATGAATACATAGTTATTGTATACATTTAAGTGATAATGCCCAAGAAGCCAGTGTTTGGAGGATATATAGAGGAGCTAGCCAACAACACAGCTACAGTAACATAATCACTTCAAACTGAAGCTGGAAAGAATGCAAATTAGCTGCGTTTCATTTTACCTTTTTCAATTTACCTTTTTTGTATATATCCATAAAAATGATGCCAGCTTATCATTGATTTCGACTGGCTAAGAAACGCTGTCTGTCTGTCTCGTCCCGACTCAGACACTTTCATTACTGTGGGACAGCAGAAGATCTAATTTGAATATTGAAACAATGTTGCAAATGTCGTAGAGACAGATGGCAAGGTTTATACAAATCTTCGTTGTTGAAAACAAAATGTTAGTCTAAAGAAATGTGAGATACTGTCTAGATGCTTTTTATAGTGGAGATCAAGTTTATAAATTGCCTGGCTGGACTGATGAGATAGTGGATTGCGCAGTCAGATGGAATAGTGTAAATAGGCATTTTAATGTCATAGATTTAGCCAGTGGCAACTTGTGGAATAGACACCGGCTGGAATGTGGTTTTAACCAATCTGCATTCAGGATTAGACCCACCCGTTGTATATAGAGCATGTGAGCTGAGCAGACATTGAACAGAAAATACACATAAAAACATAAAGCAAGTACTTCTTTGTACTTTGAGGCACTATGGCTTTTTATGGCTTTTATTAAGCTCCAACTTACAGCTTTTAAAAGTATCTGCTGCAAAATAAATGAGTGTAGTTCAGCCCAGTGTAATACAACATATAAAATAAATATTTGAAAATGATCACCAGTAGAGAGAAAATCAATCAAATAGGACTTTTCTTCCGAGTGCTAAAAGAAGAAAAACCTAGGCCTCACGTTGAACGCCTACAATATCAAGCCTCAAAAAAATCTTGACATAACCTGGGGACAATGTGAAAGCACAGTAAAACAATACTCACAAACCTTATTTGTATACAGTCAGACACAAAGACCCATGCTTGAAAGTTTTATAAGCCTACACACAGTGCCAAATGTTCACTGGATGACAGACAATAGTACGATTAATGCAAGACTGACTTTGATTACATTAGATTACATTGCAGTGCAGCAAACACGGACGGATAGAATGGAAGTATTACTTCTTCTCGGAATCAGAGCATGAG
>NW_025537881.1:0-26116 GCF_020615455.1 Coregonus clupeaformis | reverse complement strand
GAAAGAGACGAAAGACAAAGAAAAGAGAGAGAGAAACAGACATTTGAAGATAAAAGAGAAAGAAGAGAGAGCAGAAAGAACACCCAAGAGAGAGAAGCAGAGAACATGAGCAAAGAAATAATAAGGCAATAATTGGCTGTTGCTGATTCAGACAAACAGCCGTTACACAGCTGACTGCTTCGTGGGAGAAACACTCTGCCTGAGAGACGATGTCATTACAGTCAATTGTCTCATTTCTTTAGACAGTTCTTCCCGTGTGGTGGCAAGGCGGGGGATAATCGATGTAATCTTCAATGAAAGCAAAGATTTCACCTGGAGGGAAATGACTGCAATTTCAGCTTTCAGAAGGCCGTTAAACAGCGCAAGAATAGGGCCTGGCTTGCCGTTGTAAGATGCAATTATTAAATAAACAGTCTAAATGGTTTTCTCAGAACAATATGGCACCACCACGAGTTGGGATGATAATTTCTTTGATTTTCCCGAGCTTGTTAAAATACATGATTGACTTAGCTTTTCGAAATATCACAGATAAAATATTTTTAGATCTTTCGAGCAAGGTCAAATGGTCGGCGTATAGCGATATAAATAGTGTTGCATACTAAATAGTATGAACGTTGTTTCGTTTTCGTAAAAGATACACTGTTGGTCAACAATTATTGACGCACAAATGTTGTTGACAACAGACTCGATATGAAGCGATGTCACAGCAATATTGAACACGCTTATAACTTACGTAAGAGCCACATTGACAAGCAATTATCACGTGAGCCATAGGCAAATACAAAGCGATTCACCGAAGAAGAGCGTACAACATCAGTGGCACAATACTTCGCCAGTTTCGGAACTGCTGATGACACAAACAATGTACTTTCCTCAGTCATAAGAAATAACATCTGCTCTCGTGTCGCTATAGCCAGTTAACCATTTCCGTTAGGTGTCATACCTAAAATATGACCAATTTAGTAAGACAGCGTTCTATTTATCAATGAAAATAAATAAGAATTCAGCCACGGGCCAGTGGCCCTGCAGCCGCCTTCAAAATAAAGCTCCTCCAGGTTATTTGCCGAATTTGCATTACAACATTCCGCTTGTTCAGCATGAATAGGCTGCATTTATTCCACTGTATTCATTTAATAGTCACTTTCAAAATGTTACTTGTTTTTATACAGGCCAGCCTTTAAATAGATGTAGGATGAGTGTACATGTGTCATGGCAAAGTGATCACAGTCCCTTTACTTAAATGCGCAAACCATCCTTTTAATAGTTGCCTACACTTCAAAAAAATTGTGCCATCTAGAAAAAAGGGTTCCGCGAAGGTTGTTCGTCTGTCCCCATAGGAACCTCTTCCCTTTTTGCTTCCAGGTAGAACTCTTTTTCTTCCATGTAGAACCTTCTGGGGAAAGGGTTCTACATGGAACCCAATAGGGTTCTACATAGAAACAAAAGAGTTATACCTGGAACCAAAAAGGGATCTTCAAAGGGTTCCACTGTGGAGACAGCCAAATAATCCTTTTTTAGGTTCTAGATAGCACAATTTTTTGAAGAGTGTAGACATGGCTGTTTCAGAAAAGGTTGGACAAAAGGCTGTAGTAAAGGGGGACTGTGTCCTTTGGACCACATGTACACTCATCCTACATCCTACTTTTAAAAGGCTATTTTCGCCTTAAAAATAAAAGTATATTTTGAAAAGTGATGTAAATGGATAACAATTAGTGGAATCGTTCAATATTCATAATGCTGAACAAGGTTGGAATGTTGTAATATAAATCTAACAAATAACAAGAGGGCTTTTATTTTGAAGGGGCGCGAACCGCAAATTCCACTATTGTGGCTAATTCTTATTGTGGCTACCTTCATTGACCAAATGCGAACACTGTCTTATAAATTAGTCATACTTTTTTAGATTATGACACCTAGCTAGATAGTTAGCTAGCAAACTATAGCGACTGAAACAGATGATGTTGTTTTGCTATGTTTTTGGGGAAGAACATTGTTTGTGTCCATCAACAGTTCCAGAGCTTGAAGAGTGTGTCTGCCTCGTGCGGCAGCGGCAGGTGCGCGAGACAAAACATTACCAGCATCATAGCATCCTATCGGTGAATCGCTGTGACATATGAAATACGAGTGATAGTGTAATCAATGTGTAATAACTACGTAAAAAGTTATAAACGTGTTCAAATATTATGTGACGTACACTCCTATCCAGGTCCTGATTGGTCAACAAGCTTATTTGATGCGTCAAATAGTGTTATTTGTGGTGTATCTTTTTTTTACAAGCAAAGAATGGCGTTCCATACTATTTAGGTATGCAATACTATTTATATACTATACACCATTATGACAACCTTGGCACTCAGAGGATCTAAAGTATTTTATCTGTGAACAGAAAAGCAAGTCTGATGACTGTTTGACAATGGGAAGATGGGGGTGTAAATACAACTCAATGGTGAGAGGTGCCATATTGTTCCCTAAGGAAAAACCATTTAGATGAACATTTTAATAGTACATCTTACAACAACAAAAAATAGGCCCTATTTCTTGCCTTGTTTAAGCAATAGCCTCTTGAAGCAAAGAAGAATTTACTGTGAGGAAGTCATTTCCTCCAGGTTGAGGAGAATGCAAGCTCATTGGAGAGGTTACATCTGCCCGATTGCATCCCCCACACCCTTGCCACCTTTTACAGGAGAAACCTAATCTAAAGAAATGAGACAATTATTTGTAATGACGTCACATCAAAAGAGTCTCCTCAGACAAGGATGTTTCTCCACAAGCTTGGTCCATGTGTGTAAGCAACTGTTTGTCTAGTCCAAACAATAGGTGTGCCATACCCCCACAGATGTAGGCTCTGGCTTTCTGCAGTGCTGAATGCTGAATTGGGCTTGTGGATTCTTTCATTCAAGATTTCTGTGGTAATGAAAAGCATCGAAATAATGTGAAATTTACTAGAACTAAACAACATGCAAATGTGTGGTTTGAGACAGGGAGATGACATGGGGCCTGTCCCCTCAGTTTCAATGACACAGCTATACTCAAAGTTACCAATACATGAATCCAACAAAATAATTTCCCAAGTTTGAGGCAAATGTTATAAGAGAACAGTGAAAACAAAATGATAAATTAGACATTTAAGCAAACAAAGATGAATATTTTAGCAATATATTTAATGGCCTATCATGCTGAAAATTGAATTTGATTAACCTACCTTAAAGTAGCACCCACTGAAAATCACAATTGCTGTTGTCTTCTCTCTGCCTTGAATCAGCTGAGAGAGATTCTCAGACTAGTGGTCTGCTGCACTCACCCACTTTCAGCCACAAATAATCTCATTTAAACGTCAATACTATACCTTTGCTTGTCATTCACACCTAATGGCACCACACCAGAGATGTAGCTCTGATCTACTTCCCTTCAGACCTGTGTGCCCCTTGTAATAGAGTACTGCAAAAAGAACTACACTACTGTAGTTAACTTGATATTTCCCTTCCATTAACTTTATACTTGGCAGTTTATCAGTTCGACCTGTCCTCAAGGGCCCTCACAGTGTTCTACAGGAGCACCATTGAGAGCATACTATTGGGCTGCATCACAGCCTGGTGCGGCAACTCCACCGCCGCTGGCTGACCGCAAGGCACTACAGAGGGTGGTACTCAGCCGAACATACCGTTGGTGCACACTGCCTACTCTCCAGGACACCTACAACACCAGGTGTCGCAGGAAGACTAAGACGATCATCAGGGACCTCGGCCACCCGAGCCACGGCCTGTTCTCCCGCCCATCACTCAGATGCAGCCCCCCCCCACACACACATTCTCATCCCTCAGATCAGCTCAGCAGTCAATGATTAGATTAGATTAGATTAGTCACATGCACAGGGTCACAGATGTAATGAGAATGGATGAGAATGGGGAAAACAGGTGTGGCTCGGGTGGTGTCAGGTGTGGCAAGGTGTTAAGATGTTTGCTCTTATTTGAATTTCAAATATTGATTTTACCATTTGAAACACTCATTTCCTCCTTTGGCATATGTATATAAATCAAGCAGGTATGGGACCTTCTACCACAAACAAAGGCACACTCCAGACTGGTAAGATTGACTCTATTGTTTCTAAGATTGTGTTGCGACGTCCATCAGAAAAGCTGCAAAGACTTATCCGTCAACTACTTGAAAACAGAGAACAGCGTTTCTGCCACCTCTGCGTTAGACATGCATTTCATGAGTTTTGGTTTGAAGGCACCCCAATAGGAAATCTCTCCTGATTGACTGGGCCAGTTATTTGGGGAAGATTTGACTGTTAATAGTGAATTAATAGCTAAATCAAACCCCTCTCTCCCCTTACAATGTTGCACCACAGGTGTCCGTGGTAACCAAAATCCTCACAAACAGGTACGTTTGATAATTTCTTCAGTATTACAGTACTACAGCATGAATATCTGTATCTGTATCTGTATTTGGTTAATGCTGTATTGTATCTGTAGAGATATCTCAGAGGACAAATAACAACCAATCAGTCACATCGAAGGCCACTGAAATCAGCTCCAAAAGGTAAGTGCTCTCTCTCAACTAGAAGAATCTTGCCACTTTTGATATAATGTAGTTTATGTTGCGTAACGTATTGTAAATGACTTTGGTGATGATGATGCTACTTTCTCTACCTGACTATGTTTTAACAGACCTTTGACAACCTTTGAGTGTGTTGCTGTTAATCACATTTTTGGTATATTCATCAATATTGTTTCAGATATGTTTCCACTGCCCTCTTCACTTCACTTTGCTCCTCAATGCATTCACAATTTTACAATTCTTGGTATTATTTTTTTTCAGTCGTGTGTCTGATCTGAAGAGAATCTGAACAGAATGATGTCATTGGGTGTTCTGCTGGTGCTCCTGTTATTTAAGCATGTTACTGCAGACATCTCAGGTAAAGGGTTGATTGGCTTTTTACCGTTTAGGTAAAGGGAATGAGAGAATATTGCTGCTCCCCAGTGCTTTATTCCTGCACCCAAAATAGCAAATGTCTCAGTGTGCGGATCTCTCATTTCTTATCTCAGTGTATTATTTATTTTAGCCCAGCACCCTCATTCTCAAGTTCAGGATGTAGATATCACCCTCGTTGTCAAGTTCAGGATGTTATATATCACCCTCGTTGTCAAGTTCAGGATGTAGATATCACCCTCATTCTCAAGTTCAGGATGTAGATATCACCCTCGTTCTCCAAGTTCAGGATGTAGATATCACGCTCGTTCTCAAGTTCAGGATGTATATATCACCCTCATTCTCAAGTTCAGGATGTAGATATCACCCTCGTTCTCAAGTTCAGGATGTAGATATCACCCCTCATTCTCAAGTTCAGGATGTAGGTATCACCCTCGTTCTCAAGTTCAGGATGTAGATATCACGCTCGTTCTCAAGTTCAGGATGTAGATATCACCCTCATTCTCAAGTTCAGGATGTAGATATCACCCTTGTTCTCAAGTTCAGGATGTAGATATCACCCTCGTTCTCAAGTTCAGGATGTAGATATCATCCTCATTCTCAAGTTCAGGATGTAGATATCACCCTCGTTCTCTAAGTTCAGGATGTAGATATCACCCTCATTCTCAAGTTCAGGATGTAGATATCACCCTCATTCTCAAGTTCAGGATGTGATATCACCCTCATTCTCAAGTTCCGGATGTAGATATCACCCTCATTCTCAAGTTCAGGATGTAGATATCACCCTCATTCTCAAGTTCAGGATGTAGATATCACCCTCATTCTCAAGTTCAGGATGTAGATATCACCCTCATTCTCAAGTTCAGGATGTAGATATCACCCTCATTCTCAAGTTCAGGATGTAGCAATCACCCTCATTCTCAAGTTCGGGATGTAGATATCACCCTCATTCTCAAGTTCAGGATGTAGATATCACCCTCATTCTCAAGTTCAGGATGTAGATATCACCCTCATTCTCAAGTTCAGGATGTAGATATCACCCTAGTTCTCAAGTTCAGGATGTAGATATCACCCTCGTTCTCAAGTTCAGGATGTAGACATCACCCTCATTCTCTTTATTGCCAGTGTTTCAATTCTGGAGAGCGAGCCATTGAGATGCATCCCAACTGGCTTCCTAATCCCTATATAGTGCATTACCTTTAACCATAGCCCAGGATATCTACGTTTTTATGGGGGGGTTGTTTTCGCAGGTGTGGTTGTTGCCAATTCTATCCGGTTTAGCTGTGGGGGCACACAGTGTCCAGTGGGACAGGACTGTATCAGTGTCGGTGGAATACTTCGCTGTGCAGACCCATGCCAGACCTACACCGAACTGAAAGACGACTGGCGCGCCACCAACTACAACAGCCAGGTTAGGGGGGCTCACACTGCGACCAGAGCATCAACTGGCAGGGCTGGTATCGCCTGTTCCTGGGGAACACCGGTGTTCAGATGCCAGAGAGGTGTGTGGAGATGAACATGTGTGGAACCCACGCCCCCCATGTGGCTCACAGATCCCCATCCCCAGCTGTCAGACGGAGTGGTTCAGAGGGCTGTCTGTGGGAGCTGGACAAGTGGCTGCTGCACATTTAAACAAAATCCCATCCATGTCAAAGCCTGCTATGGAAACTACTATGTCTACAAGTTTGTCCCTGCAGTAGGCTGCAACTTGGCCTACTGTGCAGGTATGTACCATCATAATGTGCTTTTTTACTGATTCTTAAAGACATTAAGAATGTTCCAAAGTGTCCAATTCACTCTCTGAACCCAGAACCAAGTGTCTGCATTTATATGAACAGTATTTAAAGACATACTTTAGACACCACACAACGGTTGCCTAAACATTTTTTGTGGAACTCATCTTGGTATCACAACCGTAGTGACAAATACATTGTACATCAGTTGTATAACCTGGTGTACTAGACACAGAAAATCCATGAACCCCCCTTCCCCTCTGCTGTTCCAGACGTCAACACCAAGGTGTGTTCTACCTGTAGAAACGATGAGACCTGTATGAGTGACAACAAGATCAACTGGAGGTGTGAGAGGAAAGGTGAGTGTTAAGAAAAACACATCTTACTTTTCAGTGATTGATTGACTTATTGGGAAAAGATGCACTGAGTAAAACCCAGGGGTTAAATCGATTTACAACATTTTCCAACTTCTCATGGAATACATTCAACACTGAGAAAACAACACAGCACATAGTAAATCAATAACTACAAAGAATAGATACAGGAATATGAAAATTCAACTTATTCTGATCCCATCATTCATGGACTCTATCATACATGAATAAACCTATTATCATTATCAATACAACTATAACAGCTAAGATGTGGCTGACAGTCATTTTGTATTCACTATTTGCTCTTGGCACCTGGCTGATAGTCATTTTGTGTTCACTATTTGCTCTTGGCACCTGGCTGATAGTCATTTTGTGTTCACTATTTGCTCTTGGCACCTGGCTGATAGTCATTTTGTGTTCACTATTTGCTCTTGGCACCTGGCTGATAGTCATTTTGTATTCTCTTGTTTTTCTCTATTCCTCTCTTTCATTCTTTCTCTACTGCCCCTCTCTATCAACCTTTTAAAACAGCCCCCTACACCCACAACTACAACAACTGGATAACCACCACCAATCCTCCTATCATGGCTCCAGAGGTAGTGTGTGGGCGGAGCCTGGTACAGGTGGGTCTCAACAAGGCTAACCTGAAGGCCGCTGGTCTGAACGCTTCCACAGCTCACCTGGCCGACCCTAGGTGCTCCGCCCACGAGGATCATAACGGAACGGTGTGGTACCAGGTGGAGCGCAGGGAGGGACGCTGTGGAAACATTCTGGAGGTGAGAACACATTACCTCAATGTCTGACTGGAGGTTATTCAACACCAGAAGAGTTTTGTTTATAACTGATCCTTAATGTTAGTAGGTCTGTGTTTAAGGACTTAATGTTAGTAGGTCTGTGTATAAGACCTTAATGTTAGTAGGTCTGTGTTTAAGGACTTAATGTTAGTAGGTCTGTGTATAAGACCTTAATGTTAGTAGGTCTGTGTATAAGACCTTAATGTTAGTAGGTCTGTGTATAAGACCTTAATGTTAGTAGGTCTGTGTATAAGACCTTAATGTTAGTAGGTCTGTGTATAAGGCCTTAATGTTAGTAGGTCTGTGTATAAGACCTTAATGTTAGTAGGTCTGTGTATAAGACCTTAATGTTAGTAGGTCTGTGTATAAGACCTTAATGTTAGTAGGTCTGTGTATAAGACCTTAATGTTAGTACGTCTGTGTATAAGGCCTTAATGTTAGTAGGTCTGTGTATAAGACCTTAATGTTAGTAGGTCTGTGTATAAGACCTTAATGTTAGTAGGTCTGTGTATAAGACCTTAATGTTAGTAGGGTCTGTGTATAAGACCTTAATGTTAGTAGGTCTGTGTATAAGGCCTTAATGTTAGTAGGTCTGTGTATAAGACCTAATGTTAGTAGGTCTGTGTATAAGACCTTAATGTTAGTAGGTCTGTGTATAAGACCTTAATGTTAGTAGGTCTGTGTATAAGACCTTAATGTTAGTAGGTCTGTGTATAAGACCTTAATGTTAGTACGTCTGTGTATAAGGCCTTAATGTTAGTAGGTCTGTGTATAAGACCTTAATGTTAGTAGGTCTGTGTATAAGACCTTAATGTTAGTAGGTCTGTGTATAAGACTTTAATGTTAGTAGGTCTGTGTATAAGACCTTAATGTTAGTAGGTCTGTGTATAAGACCTTAATGTTTAGTAGGTCTGTGTATAAGACCTTAATGTTAGTAGGTCTGTGTATAAGACCTTAATGTTAGTAGGTCTGTGTATAAGACCTTAATGTTAGTAGGTCTGTGTATAAGACCTGAGTATCAATTTAACTGTGAACACTTCTCTTCTTCTATTTCAGACTAACACCACCCATGCTGTCTACTCCAACAGCTTATTCGCTTATCCAGTAGATGGGAGAAACAAATCCCAACCCGTGAGCTATCCTCTCTCCTGTGTCTATCCTCCGGAGACAGAGAGCAGCCTGGATGTGGCCATCAGACCCTACCTACCGTGAGAAAAATACACAGAACGTTTATTACTTTTATTCTGTTTTCTTTGTGCAGAACATGTCATGAGCCCTCTCACTCCACTGGGTTACCACCTTAAGTTGTTTCCACTCTGCTCACCACTCTCTCTCTACTCAGCCTAACTAGCTCCACCTGTCCCTGCTCTGCTCGGCTCTAATTACTCTGCCAGCTGCGCTGCATTACCCACTAACCTCTCCCAGTATTTATAGCCCTGTCTTTCAGCTCTCCTTTGTCAGATCGTCTGCAAAGCTCACACCCCGGAACCTGTGTGCTCGCGCTTCTGGTTCACCCCTGTTTTGTGACCCCGGACCTGCCTGATTCCTGGATACTCTTCTGCCCCAGGAGAACCAGACCTGCTTTCTGCCATTACGACTCCTGACTACTCTTCGACCCCGGTAACTCTGACCAGCCTTCTGCCTTGCTACAACGTATTTGGATTTCCCTTGAACTGTACTTCTGCCTGTTTTCATCCGCCCGTTGTGTCTGTGTTTCCTCCCCCCAGGACTTCTGGACCACCAACCACCGGCGTCATCGGACGCATCGCTGCCACTGGGGGAGGCACAGACCCAGCACATCGGACGGGATAACCCCTGGAGCCTTCACTCACTCCCTACATCCCTTTCCCCTTAAGTTTAAATAAACTTTCTGGTGTGACGCAATTGTGGTCCTCTTGTCGTCTGTCTGAACCGTGACAGTACGATCTGACCATCATGGACTCAGCGCACACTTCCCCGACATGGAAACCGAAGAACCTGAGCAACCCACCGCCATGCTACGCCTGGAACACACTGAGAGAGAGCTAGGCCGCATGAGCGGCGACATCACCTCTCTGCTTCAGGTCGGCCACCAACAGCATCAGCAGTTCCAGCAGCACCAGCAGCAGTCCCAGCAGCAGCAACAACAACTTCGCCATGATCATTCAGCTCCTCACCAACCTGACCCCAGCCAGTCTGCCCACCAGCCCTGCCCCCGAGTTACCTGCCCCGGTCATTGCAGCCGCTGCTCGGAACCCAAGATTGGAAACCCCGAGCGGTTCAACGGCGATTCAACCCAGGTCCGGCCATTCCTGACTAGCTGCCGACTTCAGTTCTCCTTGCAGCCAAGCGACCTTCGCCACGGAGGGGGCTAAAGTTGGGTATGCCATCACTCACCTGACGGGCCGAGCTCGACTCTGGGGAACAGCAGAGTTCGAACGTCAAACCCCCATGTGCAACCTTCGACCGGTTTGCTGAGGAGATGCTGAAGGTGTTTGACCTGGATTCACCAACCGCAGAGGCGTCTCGTGAACTGTTCAGTATTCGACAAGGCAGACGTACAGTCGCAGACCATTCCATCGACTTCCGAACCCTGGCTAGACGAAGTTCTTGGAACACACCATCGTTGGTGGGACGCGTTCTTCCATAGTTTGGCTGACTATATCAAGGACGAGTTGGTCTCCCAGGAACTGCCTTCCCACTCTTGATGAAGCCATCGCACTGACTGTCAGGATCGACAGAAGGATACAGACCCGTCGTCGTGAGAGGGGCGCCAAGGTCCACCTACTACCGGCATTCGGAGAGATCCGACTGGGTTCCTGTCATCTACTGCCACTCACCCAGGTCAGCTTGATCAGTCTGAGCCTATGGAGATTGGGCGAGCCTCTCTCACTCCTGCAGAGCGCCAGCGACGCTTCACCTCAAACCTCTGCCTCTATTGTGGAGGTGATGGACATCGTGTGGTAACCTGCCCTTTAAAGGGCCGAAGCTCACCGGGCATAGGGGGAGTCCGGTTGAGTTCCATGACCATCCAGTCCTCCGACCGCAAACCCCTGCTGCAAGTTCACCTCCGCCTCTCTGACTCAACTCACACCCTGGCTGCTCTGGTGGATTCTGGCGCCGAAGCCAACATAATGGACATCAAGCTGGCACGCCAACTGGGACTGGAGAACCTCCGTTTGACACCTCCTATTCCTGCCCGGGCACTGGACGGACACTTACTCGGATCGGTCACTCATGTCACGGCCCCGGTCTCGATGGGTCTGTCCGAAACCATCAAGAAACTATCCAGTTTCACCTGCTCCCCTCTCCAGGCCAACCCCTCATCCTGGGTTACCCATGGCTCCGCCCGGCACAACCCTCAGCTCGACTGGGTGACCGGGGTGATCAGGGAGTGGGGAGAGGACTGCCACCGAACCTGCCTGCTTGCTGCCGCACTACCCCCCTCGGCCAGTACCTACTAACTCCGCTCCTGACCTCTCCAATGTCCCAGAATGCTACCATGGCCTCAGAGAGGTGTTTAACAAAGCTAGAGCCACACTCCTCAGATCCGTTGCCAGCTACACTACCGGGGCCAACCGTCGGAGAATTCCTGCTCCCACCTACCATGTTGGTCAAAGGGTGTGGTTGTCATCGAAGAACCTGCCACTCAGGGTGGAGTCGCAGAAGCTGGCACCTCGGTTCATTGGCCCATTCCCTATCATAAGAGTGATTAGCCCAACTGCTGTCCGGCTCCAACTGCCTGATTCCCTGAGGTGCACTCCACGTTCCATGTGTCTAAGATTAAGCCCATCCACGAGAGTCCGCTGGTCCCTGCTGCGCCTGGTCCTCCTCCTCCACGGCTCGTCGATGGTGGTCTGGTTTACACCGTCCGCCGCCTGCTTCGGTCCAGACGGAGGGGTAGGGGTCTCCAGTACCTCATTGACTGGGAGGGCTATGGACCTGAGGAAAGGACCTGGGTGCCAGCTAGTCGGATTGTGGATAGGACTCTCATCACCGCTTCACCAACGGCATCCTGATCAACCTGCAATCCGTAGGGGCCGCCCCAGAGGGATCCCTAACCGTCCTGCCCGCTCGGCTTCCTGTCCTGTGCCTGATCCTGTCTCGGGACCTGTCCCATCTCCCCACCACGGCCCTCCGGCTTCCTCCGAGGATGAGGGACGTTCGCTCGGACCATTCGGAGGAGTTCTAGCCCTCCTCCGGCTCCCCTCCTCCCGCCCGGCGTGGTGTTGCTCTTGGGACTTCTGGGGCCGTCCCTTGGGGGGTTCTGTCATGAGCCCTCTCACTCCACTGGGTTACCACCTTAAGTTGTTTCCACTCTGCTCACCACTCTCTCTCTACTCAGCCTAACTAGCTCCACCTGTCCCTGCTCTGCTCGGCTCTAATTACTCTGCCAGCTGCGCTGCATTACCCACTAACCTCCCAGTATTTATAGCCCTGTCTTTCAGCTCTCCTTTGTCAGATCGTCTGCAAAGCTCACACCCGGAACCTGTGTGCTCGCGCTTCTGGTTCACCCCTGTTTTGTGACCCCGGACCTGCCTGATTCCTGGATACTCTTCTGCCCCAGGAGAACCAGACCTGCTTTCTGCCATTACGACTCCTGACTACTCTTCGACCCCGGTAACTCTGACCAGCCTTCTGCCTTGCTACAACGTATTTGGATTTCCCTTGAACTGTACTTCTGCCTGTTTTCATCCGCCCCGTTGTGTCTGTGTTTCCTCCCCCCAGGACTTCTGGACCACCAACCACCGGCGTCATCGGACGCATCGCTGCCACTGGGGGGAGGCACAGACCCAGCACATCGGACGGGATAACCCCTGGAGCCTTCACTCACTCCCTACATCCCTTTCCCCTTAAGTTTAAATAAACTTTCTGGTGTGACGCAATTGTGGTCCTCTTGTCGTCTGTCTGAACCGTGACAGAACAGACCAGTCATTATGACATCAAACTCTTTTTAATAATTGTGTCTTCTGGTGTTTTCCAATTGAAGATATTGTTATACATGAAACACCTACATTAAGTGTTCATATGTAATAACTGTTAGGAATAACTGTTTTTTTATTTTTATAACTTTGATATCTGTACTTATAAAGCTGTCTAATATCTGATGTCTTTTGGCTTCATGTTCACCCCTTGATAGAAATGAACATGGAGTTGTTGGAGTCGGTGCCAAGGCCAGAGCCTCCATGTTTCTGTATCGTTTATCCAACTACACAGAGCCTTACCCAGCTGGTGAAGTCCTCCTGCCGATTGGTTCCACCCTGCACGTGGGCGTGTCCGTAGAGGAGTCTGGGATCGAACGCTTTTGTTGTTGTTCTGGAGGACTGCTACGCCACCCAATCCCCCAACCCGGATAACCTCCCGCGGACCTACATGATTCAGGACAGGTCCATGACTCTATTCATCAGCTGTTTTGCATATCTATGTGTGGTTGTTTTATGTGTGTGTGAAGTATGGTATGTTTGTTGCTGTGTAAGGTGAGTGTAGCCGTGCATACCTTGGAAACCCTAACCTTTGCTGTTTCTTGGCTCTTCTCCCAGGTGTTCTAGAAATCGTACCCAGGTGACCGTGGAGGAAAGTGGCTCGTCCCTCAGGGCTCGCTTCTCTGCTGTGTTGCAGGTGGACTACCGTTACGTCTTCCTGCACTGCAGCCTCAGCCTGTGTGACCAGAGGAGCTCCTCCTGCACTCCGGTGAATCTTCAACTCCTCCACGTTCTCTCTTGACTCTTTGACTTAGTGTTTGTCTCTCAAACGCAGTGTTTGGTCTCTCTGACTTAATGGTTGGTCTCTCTGACTTAGTGTTTGGTCTCTCTGACTTAGTGTTTGGTTTCTCTGACTTAGTGTTTGGTCTCACCGACTTAGTGTTTGGTCTCTCCAATTTAGTGTTTGGTCTCTATCTCTCTCTACAGGTGTGCTCCGGAAGGAAATCTCGCTCTGTGTCCGATTCTGTCCTCCTCAAGCCCCTAGCCATCGGGCCAATCAGCTGTGAGTATTTTATTCAAATTTAATTCATAAGCTAATATACCACATAGGCTTTAGGCAATAAGTAGCTGACTGCTGTCGCCAAGCTGTGTTTTAATGACCACCTGCTGGGTGCCAGCGAACGGTGGCAGTTTTCACAGATTCAACATGTAGATTATTTGGGAAATGATCAGGAAAATAATGGCCTGGTCAGAGGAACTGTCGTTCTGGTGTGTTTCCTCTCTAACTGTCTGATTCTCTTTGACCCCCAGGGGCCTAGAGTCTAGAGTGAGCCTTGGGAACCCCCCAGCATGTCATATGAAGGATGGGGTCCCTCCTCCACTACTCCACTGATCTCAGACCTACAGCCAAGTATAACTTTCAAGGGCACAGAAATACTTGTTTTGATTCTAGTAATGAATTTATGCACTACAGTGTGATTTCATTGTACTGTATATGTTGTTTACACATAGACTTGTATTGTTTTTGAGGACTGATCATTTCCTCAAATCATTGTGTAAGTGCCAACCAAACCTGAGTTGCTGTGTGTGTATGCTGTGATTTGATTATGACAATAAATAACTGATGATGAAACACATTATCTAATGATTGTCTATTTAACAGGTTGGAAACATAGATACATGTCTATGTTTATTGTAAGGCAGGATAAATACATATTTACAAAAGGCAGAACAATGAGGGATTGAGGCAGAACAACGTGTGGCTTCTTTGGTATAGGAGAAAGTACTAATAGACCATAGCAGCTTTTAGGAAAGCTGGCTAAACTTGTTAAAGACAAGTGAAATTCAAGATACATGTTTAGTCAATGTTCTGGACACTTCCTAGGTTGTCTTACTAAAGCAGTAGGACAATTAGTCATATTGGTGTTAGAAATAGTGCTGTTTAAGTTCCACTGTAGAAGAACACAATAAAATACATCAGAATGACCATGACAGTCTGAGTAGTAGTTTATGATGCTCTTTGGTTGAGGACCTTCCACTTCTCTCCATTGTTACTGTTGGTTGAGGACCTTCCACTTCTCTCCATTGTTACTGTTGGTTGAGGACCTTCCACTTCTCTCCATTGTTACTGCTGGTTGAGGACCTTCCACTTCTCTCCATTGTTACTGTTGGTTGAGGACCTTCCACTTCTCTCCATTGTTACTGCTGGTTGAGGACCTTCCACTTATCTCCATTGTTACTGCTGGTTGAGGACCTTCCACTTCTCTCCATTGTTACTGTTGGTTGAGGACCTTCCACTTCTCTCCATTGTTACTGCTGGTTGAGGACCTTCCACTTCTCTCCATTGTTACTGCTGGTTGAGGACCTTCCACTTCTCTCCATTGTTACTGTTGGTTGAGGACCTTCCACTTCTTTCCAATGCTACAGTAAACTCAACGTGGGTGGTTCCTTCAGGCCCCTGTACTGTGGCCGGGATTCAGTCCAGAGCAACATTATAATAGACTTTAAAAGGTAGCTGCTCTATAACACGCCCTGGATTGAATCCAGGCCTGTGTGTGTGTGTGTGTGTGTGTGTGTGTGTGTGTGTGTGTGTGTGTGTGTTTGTTTGTTTGTGTGTGTCCTATTCCCTAACTCAGAACATCATGTCCATAACCCAGTTGTGAATGTATTTAATCTGACGGCTAAGATTAACCAGTAGGCTATGTTTGATTAGGTTTTTGAGAATGGACCAGCAGATTGTTTGAACAGCATAAGATAAGGGTTGCTTGCGTAACTGACTGATGACAATTACACACGTTTATAGACACTGTGTGTGTGAGAGAGAGAGAGAGAGAGAGAGAGAGAGAGAGAGAGAGAGAGAGAGTGTGTGTGTTTGTGTGTGTGTGTGTGTGTGTGTGTGTGTGTGTGTGTGAATGGATTGTGAGCACAACTTTTGCTGCAGGAATATTAGAGTGGAAGATTATCATGGGAAGATATTGGGTTCTCTGTTAAAATGTAACTTGTTATCAGTGACAGCGTCTGTCCAGGGGGTGTGCTGGTACATCAAGCTACCTCACCCTACAGAAACAGGAGATAGACTAGTGTCCTCTCCAGGGGGTGTACTGGTACATCAAGTTGCCTCACACCACTCATTGTTTCTCAATCCTGGTCCTGGGGAACTAAAGGGGTACACATTGTTGTGTTTACCCTAGCACTCACACACTTTATTCCACTAATCAACATCATCATCATCATCATCAAGCATTTGATTTGAATCAGGTGTGTTAGTACAGGAACGAAACCAAACATGTGCCCCTCTTTGGATCCCTAGGACCAGGATTGGGAAACACTGGGCTACAGAAAGAGGAGATAAACTCCGTTCCCAAGTGGCAAAGTCAAAATTGGCTTTTTGGTCTTAATTTAAAGTTACAGTTAGATATAAAGTAAGCAGTGTGGTTAAGGTTAGGGTTAAGGTTAGGGTTAAGGTTAGGGTTAAGGTTAGGGTTAAATCAGATCATAGGAAGAGAAATTGTAGAAATAGGCGGGGCTTCTGACTTTACCACTTGCCCACATAGTAACGACCGATAGGCTCCTGCCCAATGGGCCCTTCTGGCTCCGACCTATGACCTATTATCATTACTTATTATCAATGACAGACCAACATAACACCATCTCTGAGTGATGAGCTCATGAGTTCCGCTCCGTACAGTTAATAAAGGGGCATTACACTTTAAACTAAAAGTTTGTCAGACGTTTTCAGTTTTCAGACTTCAAAACTAATTTCAAGATGTAAAAAAAACAAAAAAAACATAATGCGACATCGGTTGTGTAGATTCAGCTATATGCCTCAACCCCAAGTGAATGTTAAAGATAAGCACTGTAGAAAATCCTTTGGATAGAGGCATATGGCATGATCTACACAACCGATGTTGTGGGTTTCATCTTCACATTAGTCTACTTTTGAGGTCTGAAGGTCTTTCATTTATGAGTGAATGTCCCTTAAAAGCAGTGTTTCCCAATCCTAGTCCTGGGGACCTAAAGAGGGACCATTTTGTTTTTGCCCATGTACTAACACACCTGATTGCCCATGTACTAACACACCTGATTGCCCATGTACTAACACCCCCCACTTTTGGGATTGGGAAACACTGCTTTAAACAATAAGCTTTATTCAGTTCTTCAATGTTTCAATGTCATCACCATGGGCACATTGGCACAAGGCTAACTGGCATAGATTATATTTCTAATAGTTATCAGTTGGTTTGTTCCATTCGCCAGGAATTCAGTTTCCTAACAATTAATTAGTAACTCCATTAAAAACAATATCCCTTTACTGTAGTCACATGATGCGCCCCACCACCCCCTCCTCCCCTGAAAAACGAGTGAATATATCCTCCATCTCTAAAGTCAAATCCATCATACGCTGATTGGTAAGTGAGCGATGCCTTATTCCATGGTTTCAACTATAGCTTATTCATTCTGTATGAAAATACTTAACATTGTATTCTTAGATTTTGCCACAGTTGAAGTGGAGAGGGAATTCAGGAACTCTTGGAGGGCAGTGGAAGTTGATAATTTGTTCTTTTTAAACGCTTCTTCATTGATAAACCTAATGCGTTTAGCTTTTATCATGTTTTGATCCTGATGAAGACTAATAGGCCGAAACACGTTAGTTTTATGATTAAATAAGTATTTTCTTTATTTTTATGTATCAACTTCCGCTGCCCTCCTCTATACTTCAGTCTTCTCCTCAATTCATTCACCTTGGTTGCAGAGCAAGGTAGCGGAAGTGCTCCCTTTGGCTATAATTGTACCAAATGTATATATATATATATATATATTATTTGTTTCATTTTTTATTTTTCAGTCCTGTATCTGATCTGAAGAGAATCTGAACGGAATGATGTCACTGGGTGTTCTGCTGGTGCTCCTGATCTTTAAGCATGTTACTGCAGAGAGCTCAGGTAAAGGGTTGATTGGCTTATTCCCGTTTAGGTAAAGGAATGAGAGCTCCACTCAGAATGTTGTTGGAAGTTTTGTGTGCAAGAATAATGCACGGGGGTGCAGAAATATTCTGTGTGGAGCTCTCATTCCTTTATCTCAGTATTATTATTGATTAACTCAGCACCACCGGTATTCGTCAAGTGTAGGATGTGCATTTAACCCTCCTCTTTATTGCTGTTTCAAGACATTGGCTTGGGTCCCAAATTGCTTCCTAATCCCTATATGGCGCAGTACTTTTGACCAGAGCCCTGGCACTATACAGGGAAAAGGATGTCATATGGGATATTGTGTTATTGTGTTAAAGATCTGGGCAACATTTAACCCATCCTGATTTTATAATGATGGACCTTAAAATGGTTTCTTGTGACTTCACCCTTGTCTTGTCAACTGCAGTGTGTTTAGATTTATATTAAAGATTCAGACTTTGCTCTTTAATACCTCTTCAACGGAAAGTGCCAGGATGACAGAAATGTCATATTCTGAATCAGCTGACGACAGAGAACAAGTTACACCCATTGTTTTTGTTGTTCTGTTTGTTCTGTTTTCAAAAAGTGACTTTACATTGATTTCAATGTCTTATTGTCCGCGTACTCACAGCTAAGGGACCGTTTTAAAAGTGCAAGTAATTAACTGAAAAACATCTTTGCAACCACATGACTTAGAAATCTCAAACCAACTGTAATAGGTTCAGGGACCTTTACTCTCCAATCCACAGAAATGTTAGCGTCCACCCCATATTACTTGCATGAATACAACCAACGGGGACTGGTTCCCTCCAATCCAAAGCAACAACTTTTTTCCTTTTTGATTTTGTCTGTTTTTTTAATGAATTTTAATCGAATTTGTATTGAAAAAAGTTACTTAAAACTGAAATAGCTTCCAACAAATATGACTTGCATGTATACAACCAACTGGACCTCTTCCCTCCAATCCACTGCAATTACTTGCTATTTTGGAAGCAATTTAAGTGTAAAGGGATACTTCAGGATTTTGGCAATGAAGCCCTTTCTATACTTCCCCAGAGACAGATGAACTCATGGATGCCATTTTTATTTCTCTGCGTGCAGGTTGAAGGAAGTTGCTAACTAGTGTTAGTGCAGTGACTGGAAGTCTATGGTAACTGCTAGCATGCTAGTAAATACCATAGACTTCAAGTCATTGCACTAACACTAGTTAGCATTGGCTTGTGAAACTACCTCTAACTTCCTTCATACTGGATGCAGTGACATAAAAAAGTTATCCATTAGTTCATATGTCTCTGGGGAAGTAGATAAATGGCTTCACGGCCAATATCCCAAAGTATCCCTTTGAAGGAAGTA
Source organism: Coregonus clupeaformis (assembly GCF_020615455.1). Lineage (NCBI taxonomy): Eukaryota > Metazoa > Chordata > Actinopteri > Salmoniformes > Salmonidae > Coregonus > Coregonus clupeaformis. The sequence continues at coordinate 7,080 of NW_025537881.1, read as the reverse complement.
TTGTTTAATATAAATTCAATTCAAATACAAAGAAAATATACAAAGTCAAATAAAGCTAAACTAATTGCCATGGATTGGAGAGAAGAGGTCTCTGAACAAAAATCAAATTGGTTTGATATCACTATGTCATGTGGTTGAGAAGCTATTGACATTTTTCACATGCAATAGTAGGTGTTGCAGTTTTAAGACGGTCCCTTAATCCTTGAAGCGGTGGAGGGCTACTGCCGCGTTCACGTGCTAGTCGGAAAAACAAGGAAACTGACATTTCTGACTTGATCACTGGTTGTAGTTATACACGTGCTGCGTTCAACGAATCAGCAAGTAGGAAACACGTCATAGATTTTGCCTCCAAAAAAGGAAATGTGAATTGCATAAACAAGAGACTTGTTCGCTATATTCAGATGATTTAGAACATGTATGTCAATTCTATCATTCTGGCCGTTCTGTTGAAGAGGTATTGATGAGTAAAGTCTGGATCTTTAATATAAGGCTTATTATAAACCGGATAGTTTGGGTCTTGGATGCTGATTGGCTAAAAACATGTATGTTAGGCAATGTACATGGGTATGGCGCAAAACTACTTGTTTACTGTTATATTTGTGTTGGTAACCGGTTTATAATAGCAATAAGGCACCTTGAAAGTTTATCGTGTATGGCCAATATACCATTGTTAAGGGCTGTCTCCAGGCACTCTGTTTCACATCATGCCTAAGAACAGCCCTTAGCCATGGTACACTCTTAGAGAAAAGGGTTCCAAAAGGGTTGTTTGGTTCTACCAAGAACCATTTTCATCTGAAGAACCCTTTTTGGAAGACGAGGTTCTTTGTAAGGCATCCTAAGAACTGTTTTTGAAAAGGGTTCTTTTGATGATTCTTTGGAAGTCAAGAGGATTCTTTGGAAGGCAACATCTGAATAAGCTGGACCAGGAAGAACAGAAAAGGAATAAGCTACTCAAAGAGGTGCTTCAAAGGTAGGCTGCATATGGAAGGTGGGGTGTGTATGATTGTGTGTGTCACACATATCCAATAGCACTTTATTCTCTGCCCCCTCCATAGCTCCCAATGCAATACACTGTAATAGACTGTACACTGGGATACATATTGACTCGTAGAGAAAAAACTTGTCTACCCGTCTCAGCTAAAGTGGGGGTGAAAAATACTCAGTCAGGGTCTCTACTAACTAAAAATGGTACGTTTTGAAGGGGGACTGTGTCCCACGGCCTGCTGCTTCGAGGGGGTGGAGATAGCTATGGAGGGGGTGAAGAACGAAGTCCTGCTGGATATGTACACATAGTCCCGCCACAAACTACACATATTTGGTTAGTAGAGAACCCTACTGAGTATTCCACCCCACTTTAGCTGAGACTGGTATTTTCTCTACAACCCATAAGTATTCCATATGCAGTGTATTGCATTGCAGTGAATGGAGTGGGTGGAGTAAGGAGTCACCAGCACTCTGTATTAAACCCGTTGCCCAGCACAAGAGACCAATTTAGTTTTGCAGACTCTATTGATTAATTCATATAACCTATATTTGTATTTTATTAAACGTGTATTTCTTTCAATATAGCCTACACAATAGCTTTCGACACACCGGTATTTGTGTAAACTTTCAAAAGAAATGCTGGTATAAATAATACAATATTACAAATAAAATACTTAATGTTCTCCACACATTTTTTCAAAGGCGGTTGCAATGCTGTGAAAACCAGTTGTACTGCACTAGAGTGAGAAACAAAAATCGATATTCCCAATGTTTAGCATGTTTTTGCAGGGTGACTCTTATTTTGAAAAAGAAAATCTGAGTTCCTGCTGCCAGTTTTATATCCTGCTGCTAGGAGAACGGTAATCAAAATGATACCGCAGCAAAAAAAGAAGGTACAGTAAATTTGTCAAAGTCCCAGAATGGCACTTGATCCAGACAGATAAACTCAGCTACTGCTCTGTTTAATCGTTGGGCATCTTTTGAGTCAAATATCAATACATTTTGACTGTTTTACAACGACATTTTTCAGAGACAGACATGTATGAAAAGACGTCATTTGTAGACGTTTTTGTTTGGACCAAATCAAGGCCGGTCCAGACCAGACCAAATCTGAACCAAATATAGACGTCTATGATTGGTTCAGATTTGGTTCGGACAGGACCAAAAATTAATGTCTGTGGACATAGAAATCAACAAATAAAGACATCCAGAAGATGTCAGCATCGGTCCGTGATTACTTGGCTGTAGCCTACAGTGTCGGCCCACAATGAAATTTTATGAAAGCCCATCCATCTGGCAGGCCTATCAGTTTGTAAAACACCAAAAAATTATGGCCGGTCCAGACAAAACCAAAAAAATACGTCGGCTTCGGTCCGTGCTTACTGGGGTACAGCGACAGTGTCAGCCAGAATGGAATTTTAGGAATCCCCATCCATGTGGTAGGCATACCGTTTGTAAAACAGGCAGTTGCATTGACTTTATTAGTCCAGATTCCTGTGACTAATCAATTAGGCTATTAAAGCTCTGAATATCAGCTACCCAACTTTATCAGGAGTTATCCTGAGTCTATTTGCAATGAGAATCAATATGTTTACACAGCGCGAAATGCAGAAGTATTTTATTTTTTGCTATGATCAGCTGGTCAAAAATGGAAAGATACAAACTTGAAACCCCTGATCATGACAATTTAGCCCCTGATTTTTATTATTTTTAATTTTTTAGGGGGTAGATCAGCTTTAATATTGCAGATAGATTGTAACTTCCATCAATGTAATTGTCTGCGTCACTTCCAATCCCCCATATGTTTGTTTTCTCGCAAATATATATATACAGTGGGGAGAACAAGTATTTGATACACTGCCGATTTTGCAGGTTTTCCTACTTACAAAGCATGTAGAGGTCTGTAATTTTTATCATATGTACACTTCAACTGTGAGAGACGGAATCTAAAACAAAAATCCAGAAAATCACATTGTATGATTTTTAAGTAATTAATTTGCATTTTATTGCATGACATAAGTATTTGATACATCAGAAAAGCAGAACTTAATATTTGGTACAGAAACCTTTGTTTGCAATTAATGAGATCATACGTTTCCTGTAGGTCTTGACCAGGTTTGCACACACTGCAGCAGGGATTTTGGCCCACTCCCTCCATACAGACCTTCTCCAGATCCTTCAGGTTTTCGGGGCTGTCGCTGGGCAATACGGACTTTCAGCTCCCTCCAAAGATTTTCTATTGGGTTCAGGTCTGGAGACTGGCTAGGCTACTCCAGGACCTTGAGATGCTCTTCTTACGGAGCCACTCCTTAGTTGCCCTGGCTGTGTGTTTCGGTCGTTGTCATGCTGGAAGACCCAGCCACGACCCATCTTCAATGCTCTTACTGAGGGGAAGGAGGTTGTTGGCCTAGATCTCGCGATACATGGCCCCATCCATCCCTCCCCCTCAATACAGTGCAGTCGTCCAGTCCCCTTTGCAGAAAAGCATCCCCAAAGAATGATGTTTCCACCTCTATGCTTCACGGTTGGGATGGTGTTCTTGGGGTTGTACTCATCCTTCTTCTTCCTCCAAACATGGCGAGTGGAGTTTAGACCAAAAAGCTCTATTTTTTGTCTCATCAGACCACATGACCTTCTCCCATTCCTCCTCTGGATCATCCAGATGGTCATTGGCAAACTTCAGACGGGCCCTGGACATGCGCTGGCTTGAGCAGGCGGACCTTGCGTGTCGCTGCAGGATTTTTAATCCATGACGGCGTAGTGTGTTACTAATGGTTTTCTTTGAGACTGTGGTCCCAGCTCTCTTCAGGTCATTGACCAGGTCCTGCCGTGTAGTTCTGGGCTGATCCCTCACCTTCCTCATGATCATTGATGCCCCACGAGGTGAGATCTTGCATGGAGCCCCAGACCGAGGGTGATTGACCGTCATCTTGAACTTCTTCCATTTTCTAATAATTGCGCCAACAGTTGTTGCCTTCTCTGCTTGCCTATTGTCCTGTAGCCCATCCCAGCCTTGTGCAGGTCTACAATTTTATCCCTGATGTCCTTACACAGCTCTCTGGTCTTGGCCATTGTGGAGAGGTTGGAGTCTGTTTGATTGAGTGTGTGGACAGGTGTCTTTTATACAGGTAACGAGTTCAAACAGATGCAGTTAATACAGGTAATGAGTGGAGAACAGGGGGGCTTCTTAAAGAAAAACTAACAGGTCTGTGAGAGGAATTCTTACTGGTTGGTAGGTGATCAAATACTTATGTCATGCAATAAAATGCAAATTAATTACTTAAAAATCATACAATGTGATTTTCTGGATTTTTGTTTTAGATTCCGTCTCTCACAGTTGAAGTGTACCTATGATAGAAATTACAGACCTCTACATGCTTTGTAAGTAGGAAAACCTGCAAAATTGGCAGTGTATCAAATACTTGTTCTCCCCACTGTATATATCCACACACACACACACATATACACATACATACATATAAATACATATATATACACATATCCTTTAAAAAATATATATTTCCCTTTATTACGTTTCCAACCCTACCACCCCTTCCCTAATTGGAGTAAACTAGTGAACAACAATGCTTAGGCCTCTACTTCCAGCTTATACATACTATATACATTTTATGGACACAGTCAATTTGACAATAATTCTATTTAGTTTGTTTTTACTCCTGAACTTCCTCTACCCTCAACCTCTCCGATCCTTTTCATGATGTCGATCCGGTTTGCTTCTATATGCCATATCTTTCTAACTGTGCTCTTTCACAAAAGCTCTCAACCTATAACCTATATACTTATTATGGACACAGTATGCTTTACATTAGTTATCTTGTTGTTATTAGTTGTTGTTAGTTGTTATTAGTCCCATCCTTCAACTCCATTCAACACTTCCCATCTATCTCTTAACACCATCCATATTGGATTTCTATTTGCCATATCTTTTTCAACTGTACTGTGATGTTTCACAAAAGTTCTGAACCCTTCTATTCTCATTGTTTCTACAGATTGTAAATTGAAAATAAACATTTTTTCTAAAAAGTATATATTATATTATTGATCGATTGACCATGACTTTTCAGATCACCCAGTAGTGCTATCTGCAGGGTTAGCTCCAGGTAAATATTGCAATCCTTCAGCCATTCCTGGACCTATGTTAAAAAATAAACAAGCTACAAATGGACAGTACTCAAAACAAATGATCTAATGATTCTGTCTCTTAGCAGCAAAATCGCAGAGCTGGGAAGATTGTATCCCCCATAGAATAACATTTTTATTGGTAGCAAGAATTTTGTATAATAATTTAAATGGAAAATTCTAACGTTTGAATCTGGCGTCGTTTGGTTATCAGTTCATAAACACTATGCCATGGAATCGATGCGTCAAAAATATCTTCCCAACTATTTTGGAAATCTATATGGGACGCGGTTGTCAATCCTTTGGTCCTTAAATGAAAACTGGTATACTTTTTATTTATCACCATTTTCTTTAACCAATTATGTTCTTTAAAGCAGGGCTGACAGACAAGTTCCAATTTTCCCCCTTCCATTTTCCTCTTCAATTTTCTGGTAATGCCAATTATTTGGTTGTAATTTTGGGTAGAGAGACATTTCCATATGTTTTTGTTAGCTGCATGTGCGACATAACTTCACCAGTCCTACCGATGATATCATTTACGAAGATTATACCTTTTTTAAACATTCTTTCCAAAAATAATGTTTTTAATCAATTAGTACATTTGAGTTTAAACACAATATTTGTTTCATTATTTGTTCTGTCATTTCTGGAGGATTAAATTGAAATTGCAACCAACTTTCTATGGCTTGTTTTAGAAATAGTGATATTTGGAGATTATTTCCTTTTCAAATAACTGAAAGTGAGTGGTTGTAACTCAGAATAAAGGAAAAAGGCCATTCTTGAACATTGGGTGAGACAATCTACTAATTTGGATTTAAGTATAACTTTTGTATGACTGAAGTTTTTAGTGATAAGTCTAATGCTTTAATATTTAATAATTTCTGTCCTCCAATTCATATTCATTATATAAATAGGCCCGTTTAATTTTGTCTGGCTTGCCGTTCAAATAAAATGGAATATTTTTCTCATATAATTTAAAAAACTGTTTGCTAGGCGTAGGCAAGACCATAAGCAAATAGGTAAACTGGGATAATACTAAAGAGTCAATCAGGGTGATTTTTCCACAAATTGACAGGTATTTACACTTTCCATGGTAGCAAGATCTTCATCTATTTTTTTGCTAACTTTCTAATAAAATGTATTGGAGTGAGATCATTTATTTAATTTGGGATATATATTCTGAGTATATCCACATCACCATCAGACTATTTTTATTGGTAAACTACATGGTAATGTAAAAAGTTGTATTTTTAGTGAGATCCAATTTGCACTATAACACATTTAGTATTTGGTTGTAATCCAGAGAGGTTGGAAATTTATCTAGATCCTCTATGAGGCTGTGGAGGGATTCCAGTTGGGATTTAAAAGAAAACATGAATCAGTCATCAACGTATAATGACACTTTCCTTTGTTTTTAAAGTCCTTAAATCTAATCCTCTGACGGTTATTATTGGATCTGATTTTAATATATCACATTCTGATGGCCATGCAATAAATAGATATGCCGAGCAGTGGATGTCCTTGTTTCACTCCTCTTGACAATTTAAAACTTTTGGAGAAATAGCGCATATTTATAATTTTACACCTGGTTAACGCTATACATGATTTCAAATAGAGTAAGGAGATTCTCCAAAATTGATACTTGTAAAGTGTTCAGCCTGTATGAACAGCACCTACCGCTAACCCGGACACTTATAAAACCAAAACCCCACAAACACACCTCCTCTTATCCTACCACTTTGCCCAAATCTGCTTCCTACACCTTTCTTTCAACACCTTCCTGTAACTCTCAACTGAAAAAAATCTCTCACTCCCAACAACCTTCTCTGCTGCTACTACTACTGTTTTATCTTCTGCGACTTCATTTCCACACTGTTCAGTGCCATAGCAAATGAACGCCAAGAACCACAACCGCTTCTTAAAAACACAACCTGTTTGGGCACCTACTGGCTACCA
>NW_025537880.1:0-26118 GCF_020615455.1 Coregonus clupeaformis | reverse complement strand
ACTTTTAGATTTGTGTGTATTGTTGTGAATTCTTAGATACTACTGCACTGTTGGAGCTAGGAACACAAGCATTTCGCTACACCCGCAATAACATCTGCTAAATATGTGTATGTGATCAATAGAATTTGATTTGATGAGTGTGATCGTGTCATGTGTGTGTGTGTGCATGAGTGTGTGTGTGTATGTGATTGTGAAACTCTGGACACCTCATAAACACTGCAGGCAGAGCTCTCATTTCAGTCCCATCGTGATCCCAATGGCGAATAGCATTATACCCACTATAAGTTTCCTCTGGCCGGAGCACAGCGGGAAAATGTGATACTTTAATTAATCTAAATGGTATGAAATGGTTTCTGATACTGATCAGCTCATGGAAACAGCTGTCCCTGGATAATAGTGCTGGACTGGCCTTTGCCAACATTGGGAAAGAAGGCTTTGTTACCTCATAACGTCCTAGTTGCACCCCCTTTTGTCCTCAGAATATCCTCAATTTATCGGGGCATGGACTCTACAAGGTGTCGAAAGCGTTCCACAGGGATGCTGGCCCATGTTGACTCCAATTCTTCCCACAGTTGTGTCAAGTTGGCTGGATGTCCTTTGGGTGGTGGACCATTCTTGATACACATGGGAAACTATTGAGCATCAAAGACCCAGCAGCGTTGCAGTTCTTGACATTAAACCGGTGCGCCTGGCACCTACTACTATACCCCATTCAAAGGCACTTAAAACGTTTGTCTTGCCCCTTCACCCTCTGAATGGCACATATACACAATCCATGTCTCAAGGCTTAAAAATCCTTCTTTAACCTGTCTCCTCCCCTTCATCTAGACTGATTGAAGTCGATTTAACAAGTGACATCAATAAGGGATCATAGCTTTCACCTGGATTCACCTGGTCAGTCTATGTAATGGAAAGAGCAGGTGTTTTTAATGTTTTGTATACTCAGTGTATGTCTGATGACGCAGTTTAACTCTCTGGAGGGGGATAATTGGCTCCTCAGATAATTACCTGTTGAATTATTTGTTTTGGGACCATGAAGCATTGATAGGGCCCAGCTACATTTCCAAACCTTCAACAGTTATGGGAAACATTAAAGAGAGAAAGTAACTCATTTACAGCTATACTTTATGACCCATTTGGTGCTATGGCTCAGCCTAATTGCTATGGAATGGGGTGGAGAATTGCTTTAGTATTGCCTTGTTTGGCTCCAAACAAAGCAATTTACAAGTGAGAATTATTCACACAATTTAACTCATTAAGTTGAGGAAAGGCGTGCTGAGAATATGAAATTGTAGCGATGCATTCAACATCTTTAACATATTTTATTTATTTATAGCCAAGACGTATTCCAACACCTTCCCGTTGCTTGCTGATTGTTTGGAAGTGGGACCACAGCTAGCTGCAACATGTCTCTGTGTGAAGCTTGTTATATGTTGCACTTCCTGGCTGATTCTGATTCTGTGAAAGGAGAGCAGAGTTTAATTCCACATCACTTCTCCAATTAATCTACAGAGGCTTTAATTAGCCTGTCTATCTCATGACAGATGTAGGTGTGCAGTGCTCTTGAACTTGGCTCTGTAGCAAAGTGTCTTAACTCAGACTGGGCTCATTTGTTTTTAGCAGGAGAGCTGAAAGCTGTGTCTCTGAGCTCTGTTATGTCCGGAACAAGATCAACTTAAATCTGCAGTTGTTGAACTTGAATTGATCAGTCACTCAATTCCTGGTTTGAGGTAAATAGGGAGTGGGTGTGTCAGTAAGGGCAGAAGCATAGAGATAGATAGAGGACTTTAGTGCCCAAAAGCCTGTTTTAGCAGGTCAGCGCCATTGAGGACTTTCACAATTTTTCACAAACTAGGTGGGACTTCCTATGGTTTAAGGAAGGATCACATAATTACATCCAGGTCAACAGGAGGGATCAGCCAATTAATTATACTCGTGAGCAAATATTCCATAACTGAATTTTCATTCAATGGGTTTTTCAGTATATTTACGTTAAGCCATCCCTTTAAATACGGTGCAATTTTGTTGACAGACTCAATAGAATACAGTACCTTCAGAAAGTATTCACACTCCTTGACTTTTTCCACATTTTGTTTTGTTACAGCCTGAATTTAAAATTGATTAAAATTATACTTTTTTGTCATTGGCCTACACACAAAACTCCATAATGGCAAAGTTGGAATTATGTTTTTCTAAACCGTTACTAATTAATTAAAAACAAAAAGCTGAAATGTCATGAGTCGGAGTAAAAAATTAGCTTAAAGGTAAATTCCACCCAAAAATAATATTTTGGTATTTGTTTCATTAGTCCATTGTTGACATAGTCCCAAAATGTTTTGCTTGTCAGCCACAGTAGCGGTGCATGGGTAAAATCACCGGGGAAGCCAATCCAGAAAAAAATTACATATTACATCCTATGTGTTGTGATAATAGCGTTGTTTGCACGATAACCTGTTATTTCATATGCCTTGACACCAGGGGCGGTGTGTTCAATAGGGCGATATGGGCGACGCACTGCCAAACGGGAAAAGGAAGGGATTTTTTTTCTAATCAATTATATCACGGCAACAGTAGTTATCAGTGTTGTAATCTAGACGTCTGATCTGCCACAGTGCCACACTGCCACTAAATGTCCAATCATGCTAAAGTCGTGCTTCAAATGGCCCCCCCCCCTTTTGGGGCGATTTCAGTCAGGTTGAAAATCGCCCAGAAGTCTGTCATAGACTCCCATGTAAAATCAATTTTTTCAAATTTCAGAGCTTTCAATACAATCTCTATGGGTGTCTGAGGGCTTGCACTTACGCGCTTTCGTCATACGTAACGTAACCATGAACGTAACTAAGAAAAGAGCGGGTAGCAGCGTCTCTGTTGCGACCTGCAGTGTGTGTGACGTTTGGTGTGGCGTTATCTTATGTTTTTAATCTTATGTTTTTAATTTGTACACTTAGTGGCGTTATTTTTATGTTTTTAATTTGTACACTTAGTTTACAAACATTCTGCCAACCATGGATTTCCAGTGGTGGGGTCACGGTGTTGGACCGATCTTGTTGATCGTGTACATACCCGCTACGAACGGACTAAATAATGAAAACGCTGCTGGCAGCGGAATCCAATACAGCAGGGAGTTTTTACTACAATGCAACTCAAATACGAACGCTGATGGATATCCCAATGGCCCATCTAATACCTGATTGTCTGCGAGTGGATTACAAACCCAAATGCAAACGTGGAAAACGCGGGGAATCAGACAACGACTTAAAAAAAATTAAGAACAAACTTCCCTTACCCACCACCTTGCTGATTAATGCCCAGTCACTGAGGGGGAAAGCGGATGAGTTGTCAGCGAATCTGCGCTTCCAACACGAATATCGGGAGGCCTGTTTGCTGGCATTTACTGAGACTTGGCTGGATGACAGAGTCCCGGACAGAGAAGTGGAGCCGGCCGAGCTTCACCCTGGTCAGAGCGGACCGCGATCTGACAGTCACAGGGAAACTTCACGGGCGGGGGCGTCTGCCTGCTTGTCAGCGACCAGTGGTGTAAATCGATCCTGGTAAGAGAGCGACTCTGTACCCCCGACATTGAACTGCTTTCTGTGTCACTGCGACCTTACTATCTGCCCCGTGAGTTCCCCCAATTGTTTGTTACCGTTGTGTACATTCAACCAAAAGCTAATATAACAAAGGCATCAGAGATTATTTATAATCTGTCACAGAAACTGGAATCCATCTCCCCCGACGCACCCAAATTTATTTTAGGGGATTTTAACAACTGTACCTTGCACAAAGTCTTGCGCACATACCATCAGTATGTGAAATGTCACACTAGGAAAAATAGGACTCTTGATTTGTGCTATGGGACAATACCAAAGGCGTTCTCTGCCACCACCAGACCTCCTCTGGGGACATCAGACCACAATGTGGTCTACCTCAGGCCAATTTACTGTCGCCTCCTGGAGAGGGAGAAACCCACAGTTAAAACTGTCCAGATCTGGAATGACAACAGTATCACTTGGGGTGTTTTGACTGTACAATGTGGGAGGTATTTGAGGACAGCAGCTCTGATCTGGATGAACTCACAGAGGTTATTTCAGACTATGTAAACTTCTGTGTTGAGTCAGTTGTGCCTACTAAGACCTGTAAAATCTTCCCTAACAACAAGCCTTGGGTATCAAAACATCTAAAATCACTACTTGATAGGAAGAAGGCAGTTTATGCTGGGGGTGATAGACAGGCTTTAAGAGATGTACAAAGACAGATACTGGTGGACAAGTTTTGCGGAGTGTTTGAGTTAGCTTTGCGAGGCAAAGATGAAACTGAGGGCTCCACCAACCCTGGTAAGCCAACACTTTTGAGATCAGTCAATAAATGCTTCTGGTGTTGACTTATATGCTGCCCCTGTCTTCATGTTGTTGCTGGACATATCTTTTTTAAAATGTGTGTAGGTCACCTAAATCATCAGAAAAATTGCCCCCCCTGAGAATTTTTTCAGGAGCCGCCACTGCTTGACACCGTGATATACAGTGGGGAAAAAAAGTATTTAGTCAGCCACCAATTGTGCAAGTTCTCCCACTTAAAAAGATGAGAGAGGCCTGTAATTTTCATCATAGGTACACGTCAACTATGACAGACAAATTGAGAAAAGAAAATTCCAGAAAATCACATTGTAGGATTTTTTATGAATTTATTTGCAAATTATGGTGGAAAATAAGTATTTGGTCACCTACAAACAAGCAAGATTTCTGGCACTCACAGACCTGTAACTTCTTCTTTAAGAGGCTCCTCTGTCCTCCACTCATTATATGTATTAATGGCACCTGTTTGAACTTGTTATCAGTATAAAAGACACCTGTCCACAACCTCAAACAGTCACACTCCAAACTCCACTATGGCCAAGACCAAAGAGCTGTCAAAGGACACCAGAAACAAAATTGTAGACCTGCACCAGGCTGGGAAGACTGAATCTGCAATAGGTAAGCAGCTTGGTTTGCAGAAATCAACTGTGGGAGCAATTATTAGGAAATGGAAGACATACAAGACCACTGATAATCTCCCCTCGATCTGGGGTTCCACGTAAGATCTCACCCCGTGGGGTCAAAATGATCACAAGAACGGTGAGCAAAAATCCCAGAACCACATGGGGGACCTAGCGAATGACCTGCAGAGAGCTGGGACCAAAGTAACAAAGCCTACCATCAGTAACACACTACGCCGCCAGGGACTCATATCCTGCAGTGTTAGACGTGTCCCCCTGCTTAAGCCAGTACATGTCCAGGCCCGTCTGAAGTTTGCTATGATCCATGATTGGATGATCCAGAAGAGGATTGGGAGAATGTCATATGGTCAGATGAAACCAAAATATAACTTTTTGGTAAAAACTTAACTCGTCGTGTTTGGAGGACAAAGATTGCTGAGTTGCATCCAAAGAACACCATACCTACTGTGAAGCATGTGGGTGGAAACATCATGCTTTGGGGCTGTTTTTCTGCAAAGGGACCAGGACGACTGATCCGTGTAAAGGAAAGAATGAATGGGGCCATGTATCATGAGATTTTGAGTGAAAACCTCCTTCCATCAGCAAGGGCATTGAAGATGAAACATGGCTGGGTCTTTCAGCATGACAATGATCCCAAACACACCGCCCGGGCAACGAAGGAGTGGCTTCATAAGAAGCATTTCAAGGTCCTGGAGTGGCCTAGCCAGTCTCAAGATCTCAACCCCATAGAAAATCTTTGGAGGGAGTTGAAAGTCCGTGTTGCCCAGCGACAGCCCCAAAACATCACTGCTCTAGAGGAGATCTGCATGGAGGAATGGGCCAAAATACCAGCAACAGTGTGTGAAAACCTTGTGAAGACTTACAGAAAACGTTTGACCTGTGTCATTGCCAACAAAGGGTATATAACAAAGTATTGAGAAACTTTTGTTATTGACCAAATACTTATTTTCCACCATAATTTGCAAATAAATTCATTAAAAATCCTACAATGTGATTTTCTGGATTTATTTTTCTAATTTTGTCTGTCATAGTTGACTTGTACATATGATGAAAATTACAGGCCTCTCTCATCTTTTTAAGTGGGAGAACTTGCACAATTGGTGGCTGACTAAATACCTTTTTACCCCACTGTATAGGCCTAAGGCCGAGACAATAAGAAGACACAGTGGCAGAATAAATTCAACCACACATTTGTTTAATTACAAAACCGGAGAGCAACATCTGTCTGGTGAAGTCCACAAAACATATTACATGTAACAAACAGTTACGTTACCTACATCACGGTCAAGCAAGGTAATGTTTCAGACATTTTCGGACTACTAAACAACTAATGATTTAGAACCACGGAGAGTTACCGCAAGTCACAAAGAAAACAGGATCTGCCTCCACTATTCCAGCACCATTTCAACATCATCAAATCACCTATGCTTAGTCTAATACAGTGACAACTAAAATATACCAAAAACGATTTAGTCCAATAAACGTAAGCTACATATGATGTGGCTGTCCATGGTTCTGATTTCTTTGTGTGTATTTGTTTTTGTATTTATTATGGACCCCCATTAGCTGCTGCCAAGGCAACATTGAGGCAGTTATACATTTTAAAACATTACAATACATTCATAACAGATTTCACAACATATTAAGTGTGTGCCCTCAGGCCTCTACTCTACTACCACGTATCTATAACACAAAATCCACGTGTACATGTGTGTATAGTGAGTATGTTATCGTGTTTGTATGCATGTGTCTATGTTTGTGTTGCTTCACAGTCCCCGCTGTTCCATAAGGTGTATTTATATTTGTTTTTTAAATCTAATTTTACTGCTGGCATGAGTGACTTGATGTGGAATAGAGTTCCGTGTAGTCATGGCTCTATGTAGTACTGTGCGCCTCCCATAGCCTGTTCTGGACTTGGGGACTGTGACGAGACCTCTGTTGGCATGTCTTGTGGGGTGTGCATGGGTGTCTGAGCTGTGTGCCAGTAGTTCAAACAGACAGCTCGGTTCATTCAACATGTCAATACCTCTCACAAATACAAGTAGTGATGAAGTCAATCTCTCCTCCACTTTGAGCCAGGAGTTGACATGCATATTATTAATGTTAGCTCTCTGTGTACATCCAAGGGCCAGCCTTGCTGCCCTGTTCTGAGCCAATTGCAATTTTCCTATGTCCCACTTTGTGGCAACCTGACCACACTACTGAACAGTAGTCCAGGTGTGACAAAACTAGCGCCTGTAGGTCCTGCCTTGTTGATAGTGCTGTTAAGAATGCAGAGCAGCGCTTTATTATAGACAGACTTCTCCCCATTCTAGCTACTGTTGTATCAATATGTTTTGACCATGACAGTTTACAATTCAAGTTTACTCCAAGCAATTTAGGCTCCTCAACTTGATCAATTTCCACATTATTCATTACAAGATTTACTTGAGGTTTAGGGTTTAGTAAATGATTTGTCCCAAATACAACGCTTTTAGTTTTTGAAATATTTAGGACTAACTTATTCCTTGCCACCCATTCTGAAACTAACTGCAGCTCTTTATTAAGTGTTGATGTCATTTCAGTCGCTGTGGTAGCTGACGTGGATAGTGTTGAGTCACACTGGCTTTACTCAAAGAGGCTTCCATTAACGAACACCCTCTGTGTTCTGTTAGACAGGTAACTCTTTATCCACAATATAGCAGGGGTGTAAAGCCATAACACATACGTTTTTCCAGCAACAGACTATGAGCGATAATGTCAAACGCCGCACTGAAGTCTAACAAAACAGCCCCCACAATTGTTTTATCATCAATTTCTGTCAGCCAATCATCAGTCATTTGTGTAAGTGCTGTGCTTGTTGAATGTCCTTCCCTATAAGCGTGCTGAAAGTCTGTTGTCAATTTGTTTACTGTTAAATAGCATTCTATCTGGTCAAACACAATTTTTTCCAAAAGTTTACTAAGGGTTGGTAACAGGCTGATTGGTCGGCTATTTGAGCCAGTTAACCCTCCCGTTGTCCTAGGGTCAAAATGACCCGCCACTGTGTTGAACCAACTTTATTTAATTTTTATATTTTTGGGATCATTTGTGAGAAGGAGGCAGTGAGACTTTAAAGAAAGTATCACTGCCTCCTTCTCACAAATGATCCAAAAAATATAAAAATGTAATAAAGTTGGTTCAACACAGTGGCGGGTCATTTTGACCCTAGGACAACGGGAGGGTTAAAAAAAAAACCTGAAATATCACATTTACATAAGTATTCAGACCCTTTACTCAGTACTTTGTTGAAGCACCTTTGGCAGCAATTACAGCCTTGAGTCTTCTTGGGGATGACGCTGCAAGCTCGGCACACCTATATTAGGGGAGTTTCTCCCATTCTTCTCTGCAGATCCTCTCAAGCTCTGTCAGGTTGGATGGGGAGCGTCGCTGCACAGCTATTTTCAGGTCTCTCCAGAGATGTTTGATCAGGTTCAAGTCCGGACTCTGGCTGGGCCACTCAAGGACATTCAGAGACTTGTCCCGAAGCCACTCCTGCATTGTCTTGGCTATGTGCTTAGGGTCGTTGTCCTGTTGGAAGGTGAACCTTCGCCCCAGTCTGAGGTCCTGAGCGCTCTGGAACAGGTTTTCATCAAGGATCTCTCTGTACTTTGCTCCATTTATCTTTCCCTCGATCCTGACTAGTCTCCCAGTCCCTGCCACTGAAAAACATCCCCACAGCATGTTGCTGCCACCACCATGCTTCACCGTAGGGATGGTGCCAGGTTTCCTCCAGACGTGACGCTTGGCATTCAGGCCAAAGAGTTCAATCTTGGTTTCATCAGACCAGAGAATCTTGTTTCTCATGGTCTGAGTCCTTTAGGTGCCTTTTGGCAAACTCCAAGTGGTCTGTCATGTGCCTTTTACTGAGGAGTGGCTTCCGTCTGGCCACTCTACCATAAAGGCCTGATCGGTGGAGTGCTGCAGAGATGGTTGTCCTTCGGTAAGATTCTCCCATCTCCACAGAGGAACTCTGGAGCTCTGTCAGTGTGACCATTGGGTTCTTGGTCACCTCCCTGACCAAGGCCCTTCTCCCCCGATTGCTCAGTTTGGCTGGGTGGACAGCTCTAGGAAGAGTATTGGTGGTTCCAAACGTCTTCCATTTAAGAATGATGAAGGCCACTGTGTTCTTCGGGACCTTCAATGCTGCAGAAATGTTTTGGTACCCTTCCCCAGATCTGTGCCTCGACACAATCCTGTCTCGGAGCTCTACGGACAATTCCTTCGAACTCATGGCTAGGTTTTTGCTCTGACATGCACCTTATATAGACAGGTGTGTGCCTTGTCCAATCAATTGAATTTACCACAGGTGGACTCCAATCAAGTTGTAGAAACATCTCAAGGATGATCAATGGAAACAGGATGCACCTGAGCTCAATTTCGAATCTCATAGCAAAGAGGCTGAATACTTAAGGTATTTCTGTTTTTTCTAAAAGACTGTTTTCGCTTCGTCATTATGGTCTATTGTGTGTAGATTGATGAGATTTTTATTTATTTTTTAATCCATTTTAGAATAAGGCCGTAACGTAACAAAATGTGGACAATGTCAAGGGGTCTGAATACTTTCCGAATGCACTGTATATAATCAAAATATTCTAATGCGCAAACATCAACTCGGCAGGTTCAGCCCTACAGTAGGCCATAGTTTGGGTCTCCACATTTCATCCACGCAAATTAAAAGTGCACACAATTAGAATTCTGAATAAGGGCATAACTATTTATATCCCATTTCACTACGCAAATACGTCATGTTGATATGATTTTCAGTTTGCTTCCATATGGCTGGTTTCACATTCGTCTCCAGGGATCATAAGGAAAAATCATCAAAAACAATTGCTATGTGTATTTACTAATTTACCTAGCTCTTATCAATATATCTTATCAAGTTGTAAAATACAGTGCATGGAGAATGGTGTTATTTCTATCAAAAAAATGTAACAGATGCTTTTTCCACTTGGAACCAGTAAGTTCGCTAAACCTTATTCATAGTTTCCTCGCACGTAAAGGTGTCAGAATTATTAAGGAATTAAGTCAAGGTCAAAAACTGGCCTGGAATATGGCGTATCTGTAGAGACACCTCTGCCACACCTTCATTTATTCGAGCTCCACCTCAAACGAATAGTGGGTGAAAAGCATGCTATTCTCATGCTGGAATTCAAGGTCAGAATAGGCATAGACAGAAAAGCGCATAAAAAGGAACATGTATGGGCGCTTAACTCAGGTCGGAATCTGGGCCAGATGGCCCGTTTACATCGTGACGTATTTCATTACGTCAAATGTCATCTTCACGGAGTCTTGCACAGCTAAAAGCTAGGCTAGGTTGAAAATACCAAATAATTATCAAAAACAAACGTCATTACCATCACAATAAACTTAAACGGGAGGCAACAGTCATATAATATATACTGAACAAAAATATAAATGCAACATGCAACAATTTCAAAGATTTTATTGAGTTACAGTTCATATAAGGAAATCAGTCAATTGAAATAAATAAATTAGTCCCTCACATGACTGGGCAGTGGCGCAGCCATGGGTGGGCCTGGAAGGGCATATGCCCACCCACTTGGGAGCCAAGCCCACCCACTGTGGAGACATGCCCAGCCAATCAGAATGAGTTTTTCCCCACACAATGACATTATTACAGACATAAATACTCCTTAGTTTCATCAGCTGTCCGGGAGGCTGGTCTCAGACGATCCCGCAGGTGAAGAAGCCGGATATGGAGGTTCTTGGCTGGCATGGTTACATGTGGTCTGCGGTTGTGAGTCCGGATGGACGTACTGCCAAATTCTCTAAAACAACTTTGGAGGCGGCTTATGGTAGAGAAATTAACATTCAATTCTCTAGCAACAGCTCTGGTGGACATTCCTGCGGTCAGCACGACAATTGCACGCTCCCTCAAAACTTGAGACATCTGTGGCATTATGTTGTGTGAAAAAACTGCACATTTCAAGAAGCTGATTAAACAGCATGATCATTACACAGGTGCACCTTGTGCTGGGGACAATAAAAGGCCACTCTAAAATGTGCAGTTTTGTCACACAACACATTGCCACAGATGTCTCAAGTTTTGAGGGAGTGTGCAATTGGCATGCTGACTGCAGGAATGTCCACCAGAGCTGTTAATAGAGAGTTGAATGTTAATTTCTCTACCATAAGCCGCCTTCAAAGTTGTTTTAGAGAATTTGGCAGGACGTCCAACCGTTCTCACAACCGCAGACCACGTGTATGGCGTTGTGTGGGCCAGCGGTTTGCTGATGTCAACGTTGTGAACAGAGTGCCCCATGGTGGCGGTGGGGTTATGGTATGGGCAGGCATAAGCTATGGACAATGAACACAATATAATTTTATCGATGGCAATGTGAATCCACAGAGATACTGTGATGAGATCCTGAGGCCCATTGTCATGCCATTTATCCACCGCCATCACCTCATGTTTCAGCATGATAATGCACAGCCCCATGTCGCAAGGATCTGTACACAATTCTTGGAAGCTGAAAATGTCCCAGTTCTTCCATGGCCTCACCAGACATATCACAGATTGAGCAAGTTTGGGATGCTCTGGATCGACGTGTATGACAGCGTGTTCCAGTTCCCGCCTATGTCCAGCAGCTTTGCACAGCCATTGAAGAGGAGTGGGACAACATGCCACAGGCCACAATCAACAAGCTGATCAACTCTATGCGAAGGAGATGTATCGTGCTGCATGATGCAAATGGTGGTCACACCAGATACTGACTGGTTTTCTGATCTAAGCCCCTACCTTTTTTTAAGGTATCTGTGAAGAAGAGATGCATATCTGTATTCCCAGTCATGTGAAATCCATAGATTAGGGCCTAATTCATTTTATTCAATTTACTGATTTCCTTATATGAACTGTAACTCAGTAAAATCTTTGAAATTGTTGCATGTTGCATTTATATTTTTGTTCGGTATAGTTTAAAAGCATAGTTTTCTTACTCCATACAAGTGAGAACGTTCTTAAAGGCTGGTAAGGGAAATTGTATGGATCATTGTTTCCTTTGTGTGGATAATTGACTTACAAAATCTAAAGTGCGGAAGGCTATTTCTAAGTCCTCCTTATATACAGTACCAGTCAAAAGTTTGGACACACCTACTAATTCCAGGATTTTTCTTTATTTGTACTATTTTCTACATTGTATAATAATAGTGAAGACATCACAACTATGAAATAACACGTAGTAACCAAAAAAGTGTTAAACAAATCAAAATATATTTCATATTTGAGATCCTTCAAATAGCCACCCTTTGCCATGATTTCTGAATGAGATGTTCGACGAGCAGGTGTCCACATACCTTTGGTCATGTAGTGTAGCTATGACGCATTCCTACACGATTTCCTGATTTCACAGACAGACCACTTAGAAGTTAAATCATAGGGAAAAGTGTACCCACTAATAGAACATACAGTACCAGTCAAAAGTTTGGACACACCTACTCATCCAAGAGTTTTTCTTTATTTGAACTATTTTCTACATTGTATATTTGAGATTCTTCAAAATAGCCACCCTTTGCCTTGATGACAGCTTTGCACACTCTTGGCATTCTCTCAACCAGCTTCACCTGGAATGCTTTTCCAACGGTCTTGAAGGAGTTCCCACATGCTGAGCACTTGTTGGCTGCTTTTCCTTCACTCTGCCGTCCGACTCATCCCAAACCATCTCAATTGGGTTGAGGTCAGGGGATTGTAGAGGCCAGGTCGTCTGATGCAGCACTCCATCACTCTCCTTCTTGGTAAAATAGCCCTTACACCGCCTGGAGGTGTGTTGGGTCATTGTTCTGTTGAAAAACAAATTATAGTCCCACTAAGCCCAAACCAGATGGGATGGCGTATCGCTTCAGAATGCTGTGGTAGCCATGCTGGTTAAGTGTGCCTTGAATTCTAAATAAATCACAGACAGTGTCACCAGCAAAGCACCCCCACACCATAACACCTCCTCCTCCGTGCTTTACGGTGGGAAATACATTTTACATTTTTGTCATTTAGCAGACGCTCTTATCCAGAGCGACTTAGTTAGTGAGTGCATACATTTTTCATACTGGCCCCCCGTTGGAAGACCTTCAAATTTCTCTAACTCCATTTCCCTCTTTCCACTGCTCTTCAAGGCTGTGTTATACAGCACACAGTACACACAACGGGGTCCTTGCAGGCTGCTACAGTACACTAGCCCTGTCTGCGCCCGGTTCAGTGCAGTTCTCCATAGAGGCTTTCCTGTTTACAGACAGACAGAGACAAAGATGCCTCTGCACTCAGGAAGTCTGAAGAAGTGAATCAAGAATAGAGATAGAATGGTGATGGGTACTCACAAACTGGCCCTCCTTGGAAGACTGAGCTCCTTCAGTCCTGCAGTGAGTACACAAATACATTTTCTTATTGGTGTCCTTTAGTAGTGGTTTCTTTGCAGCAATTCGACCATGAAGGCCTGATTCACACAGTCTCCTCTGAACAGTTGATGTTGAGATGTGTCTTTTACTTGAACTCTGTGATGCATTTATTTGGGCTGCAATTTCTGAGGCTGGTAACTCTAATGAACTTATCCTCTGCAGCAGAGGTAACTCTTCCATTCCTGTGGCGGTTCTCATTTGAGGCTGTTTTATCATCGCGCTTGATGGTGTTTGCGACTGCACTTGAAGAAACTTTAAGTTCTTGAAATGTTCCGTATTGACCCTCATGTCTTAAAGTAATGATGGACTGTTGTTGTTTCTCTTTGCTTATTTGAGCTCTGTACAATATGCATGAAGCAAGGATTTTAAAGTTTGATAAAAACGTTCCAAAGCTCCCTGGCTCTGGGCATGGAACGCAGTAGACTTGTTGTGTTTAACTTTAAGCTGTTTGAGAACCTGAGCAAATAAATGGGAGGTTGATTTTTGGAATCCCAAATGTTGAAATAAATTGAGTTAACGCTTTAACTACTGATTTTGAAGTTATGGTACGCAAGGAAAAAGCTGCCGGATATCTAGTTGCTTGACACATAACAGTTAATAAGTAGCTATGACCTGACTTGGACCGTGGTAAAGGCCCAACACAATCGATAATAAGATGCTCAAAAGGTTGCCCTACGGCTGGTATTGGATACAAAGGTGCTGGCTTTAAAACCTGGTTTGGCTTGCTTGTGCGCTGATACGTATCACAAGTTTTAATAAACTGAGCTACATCCCGCTTTAAACGTGGCCAGAAAAAATAACGGAGTATACCATCACAAGTTTTACGAACACCCATATGACCTACCACATCATCATGTGAAGTTTGCAACACTTTATTTTGCAAAGTAGGTGGTACAACTATTTGAAAGACTGGTTCTCCTGGACCCTGATCATAGTGTGGAACCAATTTGCTGACCAACAGCCCATCAAGAAGAAAATAATACTGAGCACTATTCCTCACCACTGAATCAGGAACAACTTTATCAAACAGATCAGCCAAGGTAGTATCAGCCTTTTGCTAAGCTATCAATGAATCTCTAGAACTAGTCAACTGTTCTGTCTGGAGTTTGACTGGCCACTCAAGACTTTCTGGCTTACTCTCAACATTATTACGAGAGGCAGCGCGGGTAACAGCACAAACTGGAAATACCTTAGGAGACACACAGTTGAGATCTGGAGATACCCTTGCTGGGGACACTGAAGGTTGCTTCATAAAGATGTTTAATTTGCCATCTGCCCACACCTTACTACCCGCCAAGTCATTCCCCAAAATCATGTGTACTCCCTCTACTGGCAACTGGGGTCTAACCCCAACATCTACATCACCCTCTACCAGACCACATTTTAGGGTAACTTCATGTAAAGGAGAGGAGAATGGAACTAAACCCATACCACGTACCATTACACATCTGCCAGTATCAGACTCCTTAGAGAATGGCAACACAGATTCCAAAATAAAATAACCTAAAGCTCCAGTGTCTCTTAAGATCTTGATTGAAACATTTTGGTTGCCATCTACCAGGGACACTACACCATCTGAAATAAAGGCTGAAAAATCACAGTGGGAAGACTGAGAATCAAACTCAACTAGTGGCTGAAAAAACACATTCTGGTGGTCAGAGGCTGTAACAGGAGCTGCCATCACAGCAGGTCTAACTTGACCTGACTTTTTTGATTTAAGTAGAGGACAATCTTTCTTCCAATGTCCTTCAACTAAACAGTAGCGACAGGTATTAGCATTAACCGGTGCTTTAAGTCCTCCAGACCCAAACTTCTGCTGAGGCCTTTGAAAAGAAGCTCCAAAATAAGGTGACCTACTATTCCTCGAAGTAAAGTTATTTTTATGGTACATGTCACTGTTTGACTCAAAATGTACATTTACATTACATTTACATTTACGTCATTTAGCAGACGCTCTTATCCAGAGCGACTTACAAATTGGTGCATTCACCTTACAGCCAATGGGATAACCACTTTACAATGTTTTTTTTTTTTTTAATTTGGGGGGGTGGGGTGGGGTAAGGGGGGGGTAGAAGGATTACTTTATCCTATCCCAGGTATTCCTTAAAGAGGTGGGGTTTCAAATGTCTCCGGAAGGTGGTGAGTGACTCCGCTGTCCTGGCGTCGTGAGGGAGCTTGTTCCACCATTGGGGTGCCAGAGCAGCGAACAGTTTTGACTGGGCTGAGCGGGTACTATGATTCCGCAGAGGTAGGGGAGCCAGCAGGCCAGAGGTGGATGAACGCAATGCCCTCGTTTGGGTGTAGGGACTGATCAGAGCCTGAAGGTACGGAGGTGCCGTTCCCCTTACAGCTCCGTAGGCAAGCACCATGGTCTTGTAGCAGATGCGAGCTTCAACTGGAAGCCAGTGGAGTGTGCGGAGGAGCGGGGTGACGTGAGAGAACTTGGGAAGGTTGAACACCAGACGGGCTGCGGCATTCTGGATGAGTTGTAGGGGTTTAATGGCACAGGCAGGGAGCCCAGCCAACAGCGAGTTGCAGTAATCCAGACGGGAGATGACAAGTGCCTGGATTAGGACCTGTGCCGCTTCCTGTAAGGCAGGGTCGTACTCTCCGAATGTTGTAGAGCATGAACCTACAGGATCGGGTCACCGCCTTGATGTTAGCGGAGAACCACAGGGTGTTGTCCAGGGTCACGCCCAAGGCTCTTCGCACTCTGGGAGGAGGACACAACGGAGTTGTCAACCGTGATGGCGAGATCATGGAACGGGCAGTCCTTCCCCGGGAGGAAGAGCAGCTCCGTCTTGCCAAGGTTCATGTGTTAACCTGTACTCATCTGCAAGGACTGCTGCATCACTTGGAGACTTAACTTTACGTTCATTCATGTTTTTAGCAACCTGGTCAGACACAGAATTTTTGAACTGTTCTAACACAATCAAATTAGACAGACCCTCAAAAGTACTAACTTCAGAAGCTGTACACCAACGATTAAATGCAGAAGTCAAATCACAAACAAACTCAGAATAGGTTTGTGAATCTAACTTTTCCTGTAACGAAAACGTTGACGATATGCCTCTGGCACAAGCTCGTAGACCTGGAGGAGCAGGGAGAGAGAGAGAGAGTGGTTAGTGAAGCAGTTTTAAATACCCTGAGCCCAGGTGGCTCCAATCACACCAACTCCAATCAGAGCATATGAGCGGAGTGGAGCGGTGAGAATCTCAGCTCCTCGCTCACGGAGCTGTTCACCCCTCCGCTCCCCCCGCTCAAAGCCACATCAGGCCAGTCCGCTCATTATCGCTCAGCGCTCAACGCAGTTTGCATCGCGCTCCACTCAAATCGCCCCCCGCTCACTCCAAAAAAGGAACAAAATCTGCATGTATTTCACTTTTAGCTTAAACCACAGCCTTAGTTTATCTCCCCGAATTTGTTGCATACAGACTCATCTCGGATTATCCATTCTGTCTTGAAACGGGATCTAACACTGACGCTAAAAATGAGATGTTAATCAGTATAGTATATTCCACAGCGAATTGACACGTTGTTTGCCAATGTTTCTGCAAAAGCAGCGATGCCCATTGGAAGTGCAGCGTGAGTGTAATCGGTGAGCAGGGATTTGATTTCTGTGACAGCAGGGAGGATCATCCCCAGGTTCCCCAGCTCCTTCTGCATTTTGTCTGTGAGGTCTGCTAGTGGTGTCAGCACACTGACAAGGTGCATCAGCTGCCGTACTTGATTCAGGGTGATGTTAGCAACATTAGACTTGAGTTTGTTTTACCATAACGGGTCTTTTTGGAACAACCGGATGAACGACTGAATCATCCGCAGCTGGCTGCTCCATCGAATGGCGCAGGCATTTGTGGGGCGGACACCTAATTGGTCGGTTTCCTCTGTGCTCTTGCGTACACTTTTGACCAGGTGCCCGACTTTCACTAACAGCCTATTAATGTTGTCGTGCTTTGTTAACGGGCGTTTTTGATCGCCAGCTGAAGCATGTGAATGGGGCATCTCAGATGTAAATTTGACAAAGTTAAGTACTAATTTATCATAGTTTCTTGGGGGGGTGTAGCCCGGTTGAGCTACGCTGGCGAAGTGTTGCATCCCTTCGCGTTCTCCTTTACTCAGCGGTTCATAGTCCATGAAAATCATTTCAAAAAATGCTACATCCAGCTCTCTTTTTCTCTCCCTTGTTATGGTTGGGCCTTTACGTGCAGTGAATAAACTTTTGAATTCCTCAACCCTTTTCTCTTCCACCTTTCCAGAAATAAATCTCTCACTGTTGCCGCTTGCTACAGAACCCCCCTCAGCCCCCAGCTGTGCCCTGGACACCATATGTGAATTGATTGCCCCCCATCTATCCTCAGAGTTCGTACTGCTTGGTGACCTAAATTGGGATATGCTTAACACCCCGGCCATCCTACAATCTAAACTAGATGCCCTCAATCTCACACAAATTATCAACGAACCTACCAGGTACAACCCTAAATCCGTAAACATGGGTACCCTCATAGATATCATCCTGACTAACTTACCCTCTAAATACACCTCCGCTGTCTTCAACCAGGATCTCAGCGATCACTGCCTTATTGCCTGCGTCCGTAACGGGTCCGCGGTCAAATGACCACCCCTCATCACTGTCAAACGCTCCCAAAAACACTTCAGCGAGCAGGCCTTCCTAATTGACCTGGCCCAGGTATCCTGGATGGATATAGATCTCATTCCGTCAGTAGAGGATGCCTGGTTGTTCTTTAAAAGTAATTTCCTCTCAATCTTAAATAGACATGCCCCATTCAAAATACAGAACTAAGAACAGATATAGCCCCTGGTTCTCCTCAGACTTGACTGCCCTTGACCAGCACAAAAACATCCTGTGGCGTACTGCATTAGCATCAAATAGCCCCGCGATATGCAACTTTTCAGGGAAGTTAGGAACCAATATACACAAGCAGTTAGGAAAGCAAAGGCTAACTTTTTTCAAACAGAAATTTGCATCCTGTAGCACTAACTCCAAAAAGTTTTGGGACACTGTAAAGTCCATGGAAAATAAGAGCACTTCCTCCCAGCTGCCCACTGCACTGAGGCTAGGAAACACTATCACCACCGATAAATCTACAATAATCGAGAATTTCAACAAGCATTTTGCTACGGCTGGCCATGCTTTCCACCTGGCTACCACTACCCACGGCCACCAGCTCTGCACCCTCCGCTGCAACTTGCCCATGCCCCCCGCTTCTCCTTCACACAAATCCAGACAGCTGATGTTCTAAAAGAGATGCAAAATCTGGACCCCCTACAAATCATCTGGGCTAGACAATCTGGACCCTTTCTTTTCTAAAACTAGCCGCCAAAATTGTCGCAACCCCCTATTACTAGCCTGTTCAACCTCTCTTTCGTAACGTCTGAGATCCCCAGAGATTGGAAAGCTGCCGCGGTCATCCCCCCTCTTCAAAGGGGGGTAACACTCTAGATCCAAACTGTTACAGACCCATATCCATCCTGCCCTGCCTTTCAAAAGTTTTGAAAGCCAAGTCAACAAACAGATCACCGACCATTTAATCCCACCGCACCTTCTCCGCTATGCAATCCGGTTCCGAGCTGGTCATGGGTGCACTTCAGCCACGCTCAAGGTCCTAAACGATATTATAACGCGATCGATAATAGACAGTACTGTGCAGCCGTTTTCATTGACCTGGCCAAGGCTTTCGACTCTGTCAACCACCGCATTCTTATTGGCAGACTAAATAGCCTTGGTTCTCAAATGACTGCCTCGCCTGGTTCACCAACTACTTCTCAGATAGAGTTCAATGTGTCAAATCGGAGGGCCTGTTGTCTGGACCTATGGCAAGTCTCTATGGGGGTGCCACAGGGTTCAATTCTTGGGCCGACTCTTTTCTCTGTGTATATCAATGACGTCGCTCTTGCTGCTGGTGACTCTCAGATCCACCTCTACGCAGATCGACACCATTTTGTATACATCTGGCCCTTCATTGGACACTGTGTTAACAAACCTCCAAACGAGCTTCAATTCCATACAACACTCCTTCAGTAGCCTCCAACTGCTCTTAAACACTAGTAAAACTAAATGCATGCTCTTCAACCGAACGCTGCTTGCACCCGCCCACCCGACTAGAATCACTACTCTCGACGGGTCTGACCTAGAGTATGTGGACAACTACAAATATCTAGGTGTCTGGTTAGACTGTAAACTCTCCTTCCAGACTCACATTAAGAATCTCCAATCCAAAGTTAAATCTAGAATCGGTTTCCTATTTCGCAACAAAGCCTCCTTCACTCATGCTGCCAAACATGCCCTCGTAAAACTGGACTATCCTACCGATCCTTGACTTCCGCGATGTCATTTACCAAAATAGCCTCCAACACTCTACTCAGCAAATTGGATGTAGTCTATCACAGTGCCATCCGTTTTGTCTCCAAAGCCCCATATAATACCCACCACTGTGACCTGTACGCTCTTGTTGGCTGGTCCTCACTACATATTCGTCGCCAAACCCACTGGCTCCAGGCCATCTATAAATCACTGCTAGGCAAATCCCCGCCTTATCTTAGCTCATTGGTCACCATAGCAACACCCACCCGTAGTCTGCGCTCCAGCGGGTATATCTCACTGGTCATCCCCAAAGCCAACACCTCCTTTGGCCGCAATTCCTTCCAGTTCTCTGCTGCCAATGACTGGAACAAATTGCAAAAATCTCTGAAGCTGGAGACACTTATCTCCCTCACTAACTTTAAGCATCAGTTGTCAGAGCACCTTACCGATCACTGCACCTGTACACAGCCCATCTGAAATTAGCCCGCCAACTACCTCATCCCTATATTGTTATTTATTTTGCTCATTTGTACCCCCAGTATCTCTATTTGCACATCATCTCTGCACATCTATCATTCCAGTGTTAATACTAATTGTAATTATTTTGCACTATAGCCTATTTTATTGCCTTACCTCCATAACTTGCTAAATTTGCACACTGTATATTATATGTATTTCTGTTGTATTTTGACTTTGTTTTGTTTTTACCCCATATGTAACTCTGTGTTTGTTTTTATCGCACTGCTATGCTTTATCTTGGCCAGGTCGCAGTTGTAAATGAGAACTTGTTCTCAACTGGTTTACCTGGTTAAATAAAGGTGAAATAAATAAATAAAATAAATTGTTGCTGCTGCTGCTCCTCTCGCTCTATAAAATACAAATTCATGGACGACACAAATTAAATTAAATAGATGGATTCTGGGTCAGGCTTGAGCATGCTTCAGACTCGTGGTGTGAGCGAGCGAAATTGGAGCGGGACATAGGGCGACGCTCCGTCCTTTTAAAAATGCCGCTCTGCGCTCTGTCAAAATCCGTCCGCTCACGCTCCACGCTCGCTCCCGCTCCACTCCGCTCATATGCTCTGACTCCAATCACTAACGACCCTCCTCTGCCTGCAGGAGGAACCACCCCTGCACTGCAGAGGAGGGGCCGTGACACATTGTGTACACCCATTTATCACAAACATCGATAAAGCGCTATTACGTACTTAATTTGCATAATTATAGCAAGGTTATTAATGCAATCGCAGATTACATTTCTTTTCACACTAAAGTTGAGAGAAAATAGGGGAGAAAATCTTTATTGGCGTAACCAGATACAAAGCACGCTGCTAATCCTCCTTCTGCAGGAAGACTGATCACAGCCTTTGTCCTGGTGTCAGGAAGGGCCAATCGATGGATGGGAGTAGGTTAGGTCTGTGTCTGTATGAAAGAGAGCCACATGCACTCACAGCACCTCCTCATCAGAGGGACATGTTATGGGAGGCAGAAGGCTGCCTGGAAGGAGTTACATCCAGCTCCATTCTCCCCAGACTCATTATTTGTCCTGTGTTTTCCCATAGCAGTTTAGACAATATATTTTCTTGGCTGGAAAAGGCAGATGATGAATTAGAAAGTTTAACATAGGCAGTATCCTGTAGATCAATGTCACGGTTTCAGCCGAGGCTGCTCCTCCTCCTGGTTCGGGCAGGCTTCGGCGGTCGTCGTCCCCGGAGTACTAGCTGCCACCGATCTATGTTTCATGTTCGTTTGGTTTGGTCTTGATGTTGTACACCTGTGTCTAGTTAGTCCTCGTTAGTGTTCTATTTAGTTCTCATTGTGTGTGCCTGTGTTTGTGTGTGATTGCGCTTCTGTTTCGTGTTGGAGCTACATTTTCCCTCCAGTGTTGGAGAGGTTATTTTGCACATGTTTGTGCGCTGTTTGTTTTGTCGCCTGTGTGCGCCGTGTATTCGCCTTCGGGCTTATTGTGCTTTTGTCGTTTATAAATATTGCACTAAAGCCTTTGGACTGAGCCTCTGCGTCCTGCGCATGATTCATACATCACACCCACCTTCAGCACCCTTTGACAGAATCACACACCTCAATGGAATCAGCAGGATCGGCAGTGACGCCTGTGTCACTCGAGGAGCATCTCCGTGGGCAAGAGGGCCAGATAAGACAACTGGAGACCGCTCTACAGGAGGTAATCAACACCTTGCACCGATGGGAGGCCAGCAGGGTACCCACACCTCCACCTACTTTGCCCACCCCATCGGTCGGTCCACCAGTCCCAGGTTCGGAACCCAGGGGGGTTCGGCTCTCTCCCGAGGGCGTATGACGGAACAGCTGCCGGGTGTCAGGGGTTCCTCCTGCAGGTGGAGCTCTACCTGGCCACTGTACACCCGGTGCCCCTCGGGATACGAGAGCGTGTCCGCCCTCATCTCCTGTCTCACGGGCAAGGCGCTTGGAGTGGGCTAACGCCGAGTGGAGGAGGATGGAAGCCAACACCATCACCTACGCCCGAAGTTCTCCCGCCGCTTCAAGGCCGTGTTCGACCATCCACCTGAGGGCAAGCGGCGGGGAGCGTCTAGTCCATTTGAGACAGGGGAGGAGGAGCGCTCAGTTGTTCGCTCTAGAGTACCGGACTCTAGCGGCGGATGCAGGGTGGAATGAACGGGCTCTCATCGACCATTTTCGGTGTAGCCTCCGGGAGGACGTTCAACGGGAGTTGGCCTGCAGGGATACCCATCTGACTTTCGACCAGTTGGTCGATATGTCCATCCATCTAGACACCCTGCTGGCCACCCGTGGGCGTCCCGGGGGGTCCGTCCATTCCGCCCTCCGACCTCGAGCCGAGCCCTATGGAGCTCGGGGGTGCCGGCGCTAGAGAACGGAGGAGGAAGAGCCCGAGGGGCCTGTCTCCTGCACCAAGTGCGGTCGCGGAGGGCACACTGCGGCCAGGTGCTGGGGAGGGTTCTCCGAGGAGAAGACAACAGGCCACGCACTGGGGGCCTCCCAGGTGAGTAGACGCCCCACTTGCCCAGAGCTTTCTGTTGCGCACTTTTGTATACCTGTTGGTTTTCCACAGGTTGCACCTCATTCCCAGCATAAGGCGCTAGTAGATTCAGGCGCAGCTGGGAATTTTGTTGATCGAAAGTTTTGTTTAGAGTTAGGGATCCCTCTCCTACCTGTTGACAAACCTTTTCCCGTTCATGCCTTAGATAGCCGCCCGTTGGGATCGGGGTTGATCAGGGAGGTCACGGCGCCACTTAGGATGTGTGCGCAGAGGGGTCATGAAGAGACTATACAGCTGTATCTGATCGACTCTCTTGCGTACCCAGTGGTGCTGGGAATTCCCTGGTTAAGCACCCATAACCCTGCTATTTCGTGGCAACAGAGGGCTCTCGATGGGTGGTCTGCTCCCAGTGTGAGGGGCGTGTCTGGGTGTTTCCGTGGGGCAACTTCGGTGGAAAGTCCAAACCAAGTGCCCGCACTGCACATTCCGCCTGAATATGGGGATTTAGCTCTTGTGTTTAGCAAAACTAGGGCAACGCAGTTGCCTCCCCATAGACAGGGGGATTGTGCGATTGATCTCCAGGCAGGAGCAGCGCTCCCACGGAGCCATGTGTATCCTTTGTCTCAAGAGGAGAGAAAAGCTATGGAGACTTACATAGCCGAATCTTTGTCACACTCTGGCTCCAGGACTTGTGTATTTGAGCCAGGGTGTATGTTGTTTTGTTGGGTTTTGGGTGATTGTTTATGTTTGCTTGTCTGTCACGTTTATTTCTAGGTTGGGAGTTCTGGGTGTCTATTTCTAGGTCGTTGATTGGTGTCGTGTGACTCCCAATCGGAGGTAACGAGTGTCAGCTGTCGCTCGTTATCTCTGATTGGGAGCCATATTTAAACTGTTGTGTTTCACTGTTTGTTTGTGGGTTTTTGTTCCAGGTTCAGTATTTTGTCTGTTGGACTTCACTATCGTCTTTTGTTGTTTTTCCGTGGTTGCTTTAATTAATAAAGTCATCATGTTCACTCGTAACCGCTGCGTATTGGTCCGCTCCTTTAGACGATCGTGACAGAAAAACCCACCAAAAAAGGACCAAGCAGCGTGTCAAGCGGCAACAGGATCCACCTACACAGGATTTATATCCACCGCATAAAGGATTCATGGACATGGGAGGAGATACTGGATGGTAAGGGTCCTTGGGCACAACCGGAGAATATCGCCCCCTCGTGAAGAGCTGGAGGCAGCTAAAGCCGAGAGGAGGCGATGTGAGGAGGCAGCACGGAGGCAAGGCTGGAAGCCGGGAGTACTACCCAAAAAATTTTTGGGGGGGCACATGGCTTGGGCGCCTGGGCAGCAGGAGGCTGCCACGGGGAGATGTGGAGAGAAGGCTATCGGATTACGGGAGCCATTGGCGAGTAGAGGGAGGGAAGTTGTTGTCGCACGGCACGAGAGACTGAAGTGTGTTACCAGTCCGGTCCGGCCTTCCTGATCCCCCAGTTAAGGCCAGTGGTGTGTGTTCCCGTGCACGGACCGGCCTGTTCCTGCTCCTAGCACGTATCTTACGGGGGTGCGTCACCAGCCCAGCCCGGCCTGTTCCTTCAGAGCCGTCCGCCAGACCGGGAGCCGCTAGAGCCTTCGCCAGAGCCGTCCCAGCCAGGATCCGCCGGTCCAGCCAGGATCCGCCAGAGCCGTCCCAGCCGGGATCCGCCAGAGCCGTCCCAGCCGGGATCCGCCAGAGCCGTCCCAGCCGGGATCCGCCAGAGCCGCCAGCCGGGATCCGCCAGAGCCGTCCAGCCGGGATCGCCAGAGCTGTCCAGCCAGGATCCGCCAGAGCCAGCCAGCCAGGATCCGCCAGAGCCAGCCAGCCAGGATCGCCAGAGCCGTCCAGCCGGGATCCGCCAGAGCCGTCCAGCCGGGATCCGCCAGAGCCGTCCCAGCCGGGATCCGCCAGAGCCGTCCAGCCAGGATCTGCCAGAGCTGTCCAGCCAGGATCCGCCAGCCAGCCAGATCCGCCAGAGCCGTCCAGCCAGGATCCGCCAGAGCCGCCCAGCCAGGATCCGCCAGAGTCGTCCCAGCCAGGATCCGCCAGAGTCGCCCAGCCGGGACCCGCCAGAGCCGCTCGCCGGGATCCGCCAGAGCCGTCCCAGCGGGATCCGCCAGTGCCGTCCAGCGGGATCCGCCAGTGCCGTCCAGCCGGGATCCGCCAGAGCCGTCCCAGCCGGGATCCGCCAGAACCGTCCAGCCGGGATCCGCCAGAGCCGTCCAGCCGGGATCCGCCAGAGCCGTCCAGCCGGGATCCGCCAGAGCCGACCAGCCAGGAGCCACCAGAGCCGTCCAGCCAGTATCCGCCATTCAGCCTGGTACTGCCCCTTAGTCCGGGTACTGCCCCCTTAGTCCGGTGCTGCCCTTAGTCCGGTGCTGCCCCTTAGTCCGGTGCCGCCCTTAACCCAGTGGGGTTTAGTTGGGGGGTGGTCATGTGGAGGAGGCTAGGGAAGGGGTGGTGACTAAGGTGGGATGGGGGACCACGACCAGGGGGCAGAACTCGCCACCGTGGACAGACGCCCACCCAGACCCTCCCCTAGACTGTATGCTGGTGCGCCCGAGTTCTCGCAGACCTTTAGGGGTACTGTCACACTCTGGCTCCAGGACTTGTGTATTTGAGCCAGGGTGTATGTTGTTTTGTTGGGGTTTTGGGTGATTGTTTATGTTTGCTTGTCTGTCACGTTTTATTTCTAGGTTGGGAGTTCTGGGTGTCTATTTCTAGGTCGTTGATTGGTGTCGTGTGACTCCCAATCGGAGGTAACGAGTGTCAGCTGTCGGCTCGTTATCTCTGATTGGGAGCCATATTTAAACTGTTGTGTTTCACTGTTTGTTTGTGGGTTTTTGTTCCAGGTTCAGTATTTTGTCTGTTGGACTTCACTATCGTCTTTTGTTGTTTTTCCGTGGTTGCTTTAATTAATAAAGTCATCATGTTCACTCGCAACGCTGCGTATTAATCCGCTCCTTTAGACGATCGTGACAATCTTTGAGACAGGGATACATTCGAGCCTTCCACTTCCCCGCCTCTTCGAGTTTCTTTTTGTGAAAAGGAAAGATGGAGGGTTGCGCCTTTCGAGCATTGATTACCGTGGTCTCAATCAGATTACTGTGAAATACAGTTATCCACTCCCTCTGATTGCACCATGACGGAGTCATTGCATGGGGCGCGGTTTTTCACAAAATTGGATCTCAGGAGCGCGTATAACTTGGTGCACATTAGGGAGGGCGATGAATGGAAGACAGCGTTTAGTACCACGTCAGGTCATTTTGAGTATCTTGTCATGCCATATGGGTTGATGAATGCTCCATCAGTCTTCCAATCCTTCGTAGATGACATTTTCCGGGATATGCAGGG
>NW_025537879.1:5000-26145 GCF_020615455.1 Coregonus clupeaformis | reverse complement strand
TCCAGTCCTCTACGGTCCAATCCTTATGGTCTTTTGCAAACCTCGGCCTGGCTGTTCTTTTCTTCTTATTGATGAAGGGCTTTTTTTCTAGCTTTGTACGACTTCAGAACCCCTGCCCCTAGGGAGCCTGTTTCGAACCGTCCTCGCCGTGTGCACTTCACCCCAGCTGCCGTTTGCCGATTCTTTTTGTAGGTCACTTGATGTCATCCTACGGTTGTTGAGTAACATTCGAATGAGTTGTCGGTCATCCCGGTCAGTAAAGAGAGTCGTTTCGCCTCTGCCGGTCTGTAGCTTGTTGTCCCCAATGTCTGCTGCTTGACCTTGTTCTTATGAACCGCCGTCTTGACATTTTAAGGATGGAAGCAACCTGACGCTCACTGTATCCCTCTCGCCAGTAAAGCCAGAATTGACCCCTTCTTTTCCTCAATTAAAACTTTCCTTTTCAACTCTTTTGGTATGGTCAATAGTTATTTTTTGATTAATATTACTTTTGAGGTACTATTAGCACTGTTTTTGCCATCCAGCTGGTCCTATTGCAAGAGCATAGTGATGACCACAGCAGTGGTTTTTATCCTTTTCTCGTTAAATAAGATGTGATCACCTCTTGTGATGTGAATCAGTACCTAATTCAGTAGAATGAGGTGTGCCTGTGTTGGAAATTCAACAGATACTGGAATGGAATGGCTGTCATACATGTAGAGATTATGATTTAAGAAAAATGTGCAGTGGTCTCTTAATTTTTTTCCACAGCTGTATATATATATCTGGATATAGATACCTATTTTAATCTTTTTTACTTTCTTTGCTTTCGGGCCTACGAGGAAGGGGTGGTATCGAGGAAGGTTTTCTCTGGTCGCCGGGAGGTGGAGGGTGGGGGGTGGTGGGTGACCGGACGAGCAACCCAGGTTACTATGGAGGGTGTGAAAAATGGTTTCCCGGGAGTTGGGGGTGGGGGTGGGGGGTGGAGGAAAGGATGGGAGGTTGGGGGAATGGGATGGGAGGTTGGGGGAATGGGATGGGAGGTTGGGGAAAAGGGATGGGAGGTTGGGGGAAAGGGATGGGAGGTTGGGGAAAGGATGGGAGGTTAGGGTAAAGGGATGGGAGGTTGGGGTAAAGGGATGGGAGGTGGGGGAAAGGGATGGAAGGTTGGGGAAATGCAATGGGAGGTTGGTGGAATTGGATGGGAGGTTGCAGTGGCACAAAACCATTTTACACTGTTAAATCTGAGCGCAATGCAGTGGCGCAAAACCATTTCACACTGATAAATCTGAGCGCAATGCAGTGGCACAAAACCTTTTCACACTGTTAAATCTGAGCGCAATTCAGTGGCACAAAACCTTTTCACACTGTTAAATCTGAGCGCAATGCAGGGCACAAACCATTTCACACTGTTTCAAATCCGAGCTCAATGCAGTGGCACAAAACCATTTCACACTGTTAAATCTGAGTATTTCTATTTCAATTAGATTTTTCAGAAAATCTATAATAAAGTGTATGTTCAAGCTGATACAAATTGAGATTCATTTTTGCTCAAGTCTGGTGGACATAAGCCAGACAGTCTCCCCACCCACATGTATGGCATCCAACACTACCAATTCTACAGTCTTCCAGTTTAAAGCTTCTCATTTGTTTCAGTGTATGTTTGATCTGTCTGACTCATTGCATGTGCTACAGTATCATTTACACTTAGTGAGGTGTGATGGAGTAGTGATGGGTAGTGACAGTGTGTAGTGATGTATAGTGACGGTATTGACAGTGTGCAGTGATGGTATTGACAGTGTGTAGTGATGGAGTAGTGATGGGTATTGACAGTGTTAGTGATGAGTAGTGAGGGATATTGACAGTGTGTAGTCATGGACTAGTGATCGGTAGTGACAGTGTGTAGTGATGGAGTAATTATGATATTGACGTGCAGTGATGGAGTAGTGATGTGTAGTGACATTGTGTAGGGATGGAGTAAGTGATGGGCTTTGACAGTGTGTAGGGGATGGAGTAGTGATAGTGTACAGTGATGGAGTAGTGATAGGTAGTGACAGAGTATAGTGATGGAGTAGTGATGGGTTGTGACATTGTGTAGAGAAGGAGTAGTGATGGTATTGACAGTGTGTAGTGATGGAGTAGTGATGGGTAGTGACAGTGTGTAGTGATGGAGTAATGATGATATTGACAGTGTGTAGTGATGGAGTAGTGATGTGTAGTGACAGTGTGTAGTGATGGAGTAGTGATGGGTAGTGACATTGTGTAGTGATGGAGTAATGATGATATTGACAGTGTGTAGTGATGGAGTACTGATGGGTATTGAGACTGTGTGTTTTCTGTCACCTCTTTCTCTGTCTGCTTTGGTAAAGATCAAAAGAAGAGAGCCCAAATCATAGCCCTTTTCTTTGCAGCCATACTGTACCCTGCTCTTGGCTAATTATTGTATTTTGACCAATTTAGCAGTGTGGTGGTGATGGTGTCGTTTGGTCTTCAGATCTAATGATGTTCTGTTTGATTTGTCTGACTCATAGCATGTGCTACAGTATCATTTACACTTAGTGAGGTGTGATGGGTAGTGACAGTGTGTAGTGATGGATAGTGATGATATTGACAGTGTGTAGTGATGGGTTTTGACAGTGTGTAGTGATGGAGTAGTGATGGTTATTGACAGTGTGTAGTGATGGACTAGTGAACGGTAGTGACAGTGTATAGTGATGGGTAGTGATGGTATTGACAGTGTGTAGTAATGGGTTTTGACAGTGGGTAGTGATGGATAGTGACAATGTGTAGTGATGGAC
Source organism: Coregonus clupeaformis (assembly GCF_020615455.1). NCBI lineage: Eukaryota > Metazoa > Chordata > Actinopteri > Salmoniformes > Salmonidae > Coregonus > Coregonus clupeaformis. Next base: position 23,368 of record NW_025537879.1, on the reverse strand, counting down.
TAGTGATCGGTAGTGACGGATAGTGATGGTATTGACAGTGTGTAGTGATGGAGTAGTGATGGGTAGTTAAAGTGTGTAGTGATGGACTGGTGATCGGTAGTGACATTGTATAGTGATGGATAGTGATGGGTATTGACAGTGTGTAGTGATGGAGTAGTGATGGGTAGTGACAGTGTGTAGTGATGGACTAGTGATCGGTAGTGACAGTGTGTAGTGATGGATAGTGATGGTATTGACAGTGTGTACTGATGGACTAGTGATCAGCAGTGACAGTGTATAGTGATGGATAGTGATGGTAGTGACAGTGTATAGTGATGGAGTAGTGATGGGTAGTGACAGTGTGTAGTGATGGATAGTGATGGTATTGACAGTTGGTAGTGATGGAGTAGTGATGGGTAGTAACAGTGTGTAGTGATGGACAATGATCGGTAGTGACAGTGTATAGTGATGGATAGTGATGGTATTGACAGTGTGTAGTGATGGAGTAATGATGGTATTGACAGTGTGTAGTGATGGAGTAGTGATGGGTAGTGACAGTGTGTAGTGATGGAGTAGTGATGGGTAGTGACAGTGTGTAGTTATGGAGTAGTGATGGGTAGTGACAGGGTGTAGTGATGGAGTAATGATGATATTGACAGTGTGTAGTGATGGAGTAATGATGACATTGACAGTGTGTAGTGATGGAGTACTGATGGGTATTGAGACTGTGTGTTTTCTGTCACCTCTTTCTCTGTCTGCTTTGGTAAAGATCAAAAGAAGAGGGCCCAAATCATAGCCCTTTTCTTTGCAGCCATACTGTACCCTGCTCTTGGCTAATTATTGTATTTGACCAATTTAGCAGTGTTTTGGTGATGGTGTCTTTGGACTTTTTTATATCACCTTTTCTCATCTCTTCCCCCCTTCCATGTCTCCTGTCTACCCATTACTCCTCTCTCCATCTCTCCTGCCCTCTCTATCCCTAACTATTTCTCTCCATCCTTCCTCTCTCTCAGGTCCCTCCATGGCCCCTCTCTCTCTCCATCCTTCCTCTCTCTCAGCTCTCTCCACGCAGCCTCTCTCTCTCTCCCATCCTTCCTCTCTCTCAGCTCTCTCCATGGCCTCTCTCTCTCCATCCTTCCTCTCTCTCAGCTCTCTCCATGGCCTCTCTCTCTCTCCATCCTTCCTCTCTCTCAGCTCTCTCCATGGCCCTCTCTCTCTCCATCCTTCCTCTCTCTCTTGTCTCTCCATGCCCCTCTTATAGTCAATCCTAATGAGGTCATGCCCTCCTGGCCACAACTCTCTTTCTATGCCCCTGGATAAAGATCCAATCACAGAGCAGCCTCTGCCTGATCCTAGACTTATCTGAGAGCACATCAAAGCAGGAAAAGAGAGGGGTGCCCCAGTACGAGAGAGGCATCATCATTAGAGAGAGAGAGAGAGAGAGAGAGAGAGAGAGAGAGAGAGAGAGAGAGAGAGAGAGACAGCTATGGAAAGAGAGAGGTAGAACGAGACAGTCGCTGTAATAGTTATTGTCAAGTGTGATTGTCATCTACTTAAAATAGGTCATACTTATTCCCCTCAAGTGTCATCTTTATTACAACTTCATAACTCTCCCAGACACAACTGTCATTTAGGCCTTGATTTGGGGAAACCGTTAATTTAACATGGTAGATTAATTCTGTGTATTTGACTCTGTCTGTTGTCATAACTGTCAATATAGAGGGACTTCTGTGACTGTGGGACCAACGCTCTTAGCCCTGTTTGAAATGCACAAAACCTCAGTGGGACCGTTCATGCAGTGGAGGCTGATGGGAGGAGCTATAGGAGGATGGGCTCATTGTAATGGCTGAAATTGAATAATTGGAAAGATGTCAAACAGATCAAACATATGGAAACCACATGTTTGACTCTGTTCTATTTATTTCATTCCAGCCAGGTACAATAAGCCCATGCTCCCACCAGCCTCCACTGCTTTCCTGTATAGTTCAGTGCTGATGAGATGAGTGTTTTATTATTGATGGGATTACTCTTTGCTTCCACTCTGTTCTTTGACCACGTCATGAAAGTGAAAGGTCTTATGTGATTGAGAGAGATTGAGTCATGTTCGAATCATAGGACCGATTGTGTACAAGATGTACTCTACTGTAGGTAGAGTAGGCAGTTCGAATGGGACTGAACTTGAGTTACTTTGAAGCCTGAATTCTATAAAGAGGAAGTTGTATTATTTTTGAATTGTCATGTAAATATTTGGTTTAGCTAATCTCTGTTAAGATAGTCTTAGTGGTCAGTTAGTAACAGACAAACACAACAGACATTTAGTCTGATTGTGACGGACCCAAAGAGAGCAGACACAAATGGAATACTTCATCACACCACTTTAAAAGTTTTAATGTAGATTCATGGGTTATAAATATACATGTGGTAGTCAACAGAACAGCCAGAATGTCAAAGTGCAGCAGAGTTAGCCACAGGTTTGTGCAGGGGGTTGGTGGTAGCTAACTAGCTAGTCTCCCCCTCAGCATAAGGGTTGGGCTAATGCAAATAAGCTAAGCGTTAGCACTCAGCATCCTTAAGCTATTGGGTTATTTAACAGTATATATAGTGATTGGGCAATCTAAGGATGTTGATATGTCATATTAAGAAAACGGTTTATTTCCAGCGAGTGTATTTGATGGGTTTAATTTATGTAGTAGCTTGGCTGGCTAGCCACTTCGAGCTACTGGCAGGCTAGCTATCTGAGACCGAAGAAATGTGAGAATGTTTTTCTGACTGAAGCACATATATTCTGACAGTGTCAAAGTGCCCCCCTTGTGAAACGAAGCTGTACAGTACTACAACTTGATATTTAACCCTGTTTTAAAATGGGCAATGTTGACGTGGTAGAGCTGACTAAATGAAATGAATAGTACAACCTATTCCATTCTACAGATAAAATGCTTTGCTGATGTCTGTTATTTCCATATAGGCTATGTAACTATTTGTAATAAATAAATGTAATAATAATAATAATAATAATAATAATAATAATAATAATAATAATAATAATAATAATAATAACAATTAAAAAGAAACTGCCCATTATTAAATCTGTGAAATCAATTGAGTATTTATTTGTATTACTCTTTTTATTCACTTAGCTACTTACTTGTTCTATTGCTGTTGCATTGTCGACAGGTTAACCTGCAAGTAAGCATTTCATTGCACTGTTACTCCATGTACGTATATCATGTGTACATGACAAATAAACTAACTTGAACTTAAAAGTGAAGGGGAGGGTAGCCAGAAAGAGAGGGGAAAAGATACCCAGCTTTGTGGTTAGATTGTAGGTGAACAAAACATTGAAAATAAAGGTCACTGCCAAAATAAAGGACACACCAACGTAGTGTCTTAATAGGGTGTTGGCACCACGAGCCGCCAGAACAGCTTCAGTGCACCTTGGCATAGATTCTACAAGTGTCTGGAACTCTATGGGAGAGATGCAACACCATTCTTACATGAGAAATTCCATAATTTGGTGTTTTGTTGATTGTGGTGGACGCTCCAGAATCTCCCATAAGTGTTCAATTGGGTTGAGATCTGGTGACTGAGACACACACACACACCCTTTAAACCCCCTATGCTCCTTTGAGACCCCTCTTTCAAAGTCACTGAGATCTCTTCTTCTAGCCATGGTAGCCAAAATAATAGGCAACTGGGCATTTTTATACATGACCCTTAGCATGAAGGATGGTAATTGCTTAATCAACTCCAGGAACCACCAGTGGCGGCTGGCCGATAGAGGCGCTAGGCGCCGCCCTTAAATAAACTTATTTTAAAAAATAAAAAATAAAAAATAATAATAATAATAATAATAAAAACATCAGTATGTCAATATTTGTGTGTTTGAAATATGGAATGCACACAGTAATATGTGTAAGATATGATAGAAAATCATATTCGCAACCTTTCCTCTGCCTGTCAAACGCCTCGTCAGCTCTGGGCGATACAGAAAGTGCCCCGAGGAGGCGGGTCTACGTAGCAGTTAAGCCAATTGCTAATTTAAGATATGAATGTATGACATAAAATGTAGTCAATAAGCGATCTTAAATCGAATCCAAGGAGGGCGATTATTTTACCGCCCAAGCTGCTCCCTGATAAAATAAGGACCGGGGGTCCAGTGACGCCATTTTTACTAGACAACAATGGCGAACGCATAACGTTACTCCTCCAAGACCCAACCCTAACTCGGTGAAATCTCTCCTCCAAGATCCGTTTGAGAGGAGAACTTTGTCAGAGAAAGTTCGGGTGAAAGAGCTGGGCCCAGATCAACCTGACCTCTCAATCAGACAGCAGGCTAGCGAGAAAGGGAAGCAGTATATCGCGGCTTCTCCCGTAGCTGGTACACCAGGAAGGCTTGGCTAGCTGGGTGCACTGATGCTAATGCTTTATTTTGCTTTCCGTGCTTGCTTTTTAAAACGACGGGGTCAGATTCAGCATGGACAGGTACCGGAGTGAGGGATATGAAGCACCTGTCAGAGAAGGTAAAGAAACATGAGAACACCAGGGCACACATGGACAACTCTGTAAAGCTAGCTGTATTAGGAAGGGTGAACATTGCTACGCAGCTGGATGACGGCCACAGGATTGCGGTGAGGAAACACAATGAGGAGGTGGATAAAAACAGGCACATTCTATCCAAAATTATCGATTGTGTGAAGTTCTGTGGGGCTTTTGAGTTGGCCTTGCGTGGGCACGAGGAGACTGACTCCTCAGACAACCCCGGCATTTTCCGGGGCTTAGTGGATTTTGTTGCCTCCTCGACAGTGTGCTGGAGGAGCACCTGAAGACAGCTACCGTTTTTTAAGGGCACGTCAAAGACGATACAGAAACGAGCTGTTGGACTGTATGCTGTCAATGCTTAAGGATTACATCCTGGAGGAAGTAAAGAGTGCTGATTTTATCGCCATTCAAGCTGACGAGACGACTGGACGCTTCCACCCACTGCCAGTTGGTGCTTGTGTGAGTGATTATCATAGAGCCGTCACAATTATATTTGTTTTAGTATTTTAAAAGGAAAGAGAAGACACAATCAGACGTTGATAATAATGCAGGAAAGTACTACACAGTTTGTAATAATTATTCAGGTGTCCACCAGGTCAATTTCTAGAAGAGGCCTAGTTGTTATTGAATATTAACTTTATTGCTAAGTGAACAGCAGAACAAAAATTATGTTGCATCCCTCTCACAAATGTAATAGAAAAAGGCTTTAAAAACGTAATAACATCAGTTAATTATGTACATCACAGGTTAAAAGCAGTTACTAGACATAGTTTGTGTGTATATACACACTGTCTGTCTGTCTGTCTGTCTGTCTGTCTGTCTGTCTATATATATATATATAAGTCACTGGTTGTGTGTTGAGGGGGGGAATTACAGTGAGTTAAGAAGTCTGATTGCAAGTTATCAAATTAAACTTTATTTTTTGGACCCAGGGCCTCAATTCCCTCTTTGTGTGGGGACAGCGCATCTGACGAGCAGCAACAGCCCATCAAGCGACGGAGGATGCTGGGACCAGGAGAACAACAGAGGTTGGCTATAGAGGTAAGTTGTGATGTAATTGTCAGTGTTTCCCACCTAGAACTTTTTTCCAGGCCTGGTAGTATGTAGCCAAAACCCTGAACAATCAGCACCTTGGTAATCATATACTTGAGTTGGACATAGGCATGTGTCAGTCAGGATCACTTGCATCAAAATAGCTTAATTGCAAATTAAAGCTGATGATGTATCTTTTACAGGTATGTGATACCATCCTGAGTCATGCCAAAGAGAGGTTCTCCTTCACCCAGCACCTCATCAGCGCAACACTATTGCACGGAGAGTTGTTCCCACAACACAGTGTGAAGTTCCCCGATACAGCGCTTGAAACAACCGTGGAGGCGTACCCCATGTTGAACAAGGCCAAGCTCAAAACCAAACTGTCCCTCATCTATGAGAACAGTGAGTTCAAGGCTTGTAGTGGTGCAGTGCCCCTGTACCAGTTCTTCATGGAGAACAACCTTCAGAGCACTTTCACAGAGACTGCCAGCCTCCTCAAGATCCTCATCACCACACCCATGACAACTGCTGAGTCAGAAAGGTGCTTCTCTACACTGAAAAGGATCAAGACCTTCCTGAGAAACAGCATGACACAGGATCGCCTGAACGCTCTGGCCATGCTCTCCATGGAGAAGAAACTTGTCAGGGACATTCCTGACTTTAATCAAAGGGTCATTGAGAGGTTTGCCACTCAGAAGGACAGACGGGCAAAATTCCTGTACAAATAAGATGACAGACACACACACACAGAGCAGCTCAGGCCGCATGTTTCTTTGTATATAGTTGACCTTAGCATAAAAATCCAGTTATATATGGTACTCTAGAAAGTCTTAATAGTGTCTTTGCTAATATTACTGTATATATGTTGTTTTGTATCAATTAATTGTTGCAGTTCTGGAGCACATTAACAATTAGTCACATTTAGTATGATCATAAAATACTGTATGCTATTCTTCCAGTCAAAGGTTTGAGTTCATCCACTTGATATCCATTTCTATATTATACATCCTTTCATACAGTGTAAGATTTCCTATAAACTTTATAATAATTTCATGTTATTGTCCACTTTCCACTCTGTTCTGACAGCATGCCTGTTGCGTTGCCTGTTTACTACCAATGGTGAAAAGTTCACTTTAAATGCAAATGAAAGGCTTGGGTTTGTGTAATATGTTTTTGTGTAAGAATGCCTCAACTTTTTAATATTGGCATTAAATAATTACTGAATGTTTCACTGAGCACTGCTGTCCTGCAGTTTGTGTTAAAATATATCGCGATGGTTACAGGAAAAAAAAGTATGGCACAGCCCCACCGAGAATATTTTTCACCAGCCGCCACTGGGAACCACACCTGTGTGGAAGCACCTGCTTTCAATATACTTTGTATCCCTCAATTACTCAAATGTTTCCATTACTGTGGCAGTTACCTGTACATAAGCCCTTAAATTATGTGTCCTCAAATGCTTTGTAATCTAAAAAAAAAATGGATGAAATGAAATTAATAATACAGCATTTTTTGGGGGCTCATGTCTCTTTATATTCATATAGCCTAGGGTCTATGTAGCTTATTTTCTGTCATGTTTGGAGTTGTGTTGTTCTGTTATGTGGATACATTTTTCTTTACAGTTGAGTTGCCCTGGTCGTGTCAGTATACAGTAACTTTAAAAAGCAACTGCCCCTAAAACCAACTTCTCATTTAGAAAACAGCCTATGTGGCATCGATATAAGTCAGAAACATTTATTCTACTGCCAAAATTGACTACAAATTGTAAATAGGATAATTTTGGTCATAAAGTCAGTCTCATCCAAAACTGAGTTTTGTAGTCGTCACTGCATCACAATGGAAATTAAGGTTGGGTTTGTTTCAATCCTACCCACATGCCCACAACTGGCAGCACACAAATAAAAAATCTGAAAATCGAAGTGCAGCTGCACGCAACCCGATTGTAATGCAGGTGGTCAATTTGGGTTGACTTTGGATATCCCTATGAGGCTAGTTAGGGACCATCGGTAAATTACCCAACGTACAATACGGGACAATATGTTAAAATTCCAATAGCCCCAAATTTCAATAAATTAAAAACCTAAAACCAACTAGAAATTCTAGAAAATATTCTTATACAAATATTCAAACATTTAATGAGAAAACTAAAAGGAGTGCAGCATGACAATTGTATAATTTACATTGTATAATTGATTGACGGTCCTTAACTAGCCCCAGAGATAGGCCATCCAAGGTCAAAGTCAGGTCGCACACCAGCCAGCTGAAGCTAATTGTGACTTGTTTCAGGAAACTAGGCGTATGTCGCACGTCACTACTTCACAGGAGAGCCGTTTGAATGTAAACTTTTTTATTTTATCAAAATGCGTTTTTTTGGGCAGAAATGCCTTCTGGAACATGTGAACATTCATGTGCCTTAATAACAAACTTGCATGCCATCTGTAAATATGAATAAAATGGTTAAATTACGAGCCTAGTTGGTTTAGCCACAGAAAAAGACAGCAACCTTCCCGCTAGCCATGATTGGCTGAGATAATGAGTGGGCTGGACATGCCGAGAGATGAGTTCGGATTGGTCTGCCATGTTGCTCGCTTCTGTCTATTTGAACTGGTCAGTATTTGTAGGTAATCCTGTCTTTTTAAATATATATATTGCGTAGTAGAACTGCATAATCAGTGGAATTAGAGTATGATAGCGAAGGAGATGGAGAAAACATTAAATCTACAAACTAAGGGCAACCATGGCATCGTGACAGAGAGTGAAAATGTAGCTAACTAAATTTTCATATATTACATGTTTCTAATTTGAACCTGGTTGGTTAGCTACCTGCAGATTCATTGAGGGTAGTAACATCATGAGTTGGGATTATGGTTAATTGTTTAGCTAGCTAGCTAGCTAGCTACATGTCTAAACAATAGACTCCACTATCCAAGTAACATTGAACCTGGTTGTTTAGCTACCTGCAGATTCATGCAGGGTAGTAATGTCATGAGTTGGGATTATGGTTTATTGTTTAGCTAGCAAGCTAGCTACATGTCTTAACAACAGACTCCACTATGCAAGTAACCATTTCAGTATAATGTTAATGATGTCACTACGAAAACTGTTGATAGACGTTGCTGGTAAATTTGCTCTGGCTATCTACTCCGATTTCAGAGCACTCTCGTCTGAGTGTGCCAGAGCGCAGAATAACTGATTAATTTACGAACACCCGAACACCCGTTGAATATGGCCAGTGTCAGTTGCCGTCACCAACGCTATGGATAACATAAAAACTACCTAACTAGCTCTGCTAAGGCGAGTAAAATGTCCAGTGAGCTGTTCTCTCATTTGTGTCTGGAAGTAGCTAGCAAGCTACCCAATGTTAGCCAGTTAGCTTGGGTGATTGACTGCTGTTGTTATGACAGAACGCTGGATCAACCCTTAAAGAGATATGTGGGGCTAAAGCTTAAGAGGGTGTGAACAATGCTGAATGGGTGCAGACAAAGAAGGGCTCTCCGTAGTAGTACCAAAACATTCAAAGCATTTCTCAAAAGTGAGGTTACAAGTTTATCAACTTTCAAAGCAGAATTGCTTTCCCATTGTTCCTCAACTGTAGTGTATGATATACAATTTTATAGCTCTGGGTCTCTATTTTTATCCAATGTAAAAAACACTATTTCAACTTTTGCTACCTAAGACCGATTTGAGCAGGTCGGTCAAAATTGTTGAAGTAATTTGGCTGACACTTCCCACCTGCGAACACACACACACACACACACACACACACACACACACACACACACACACACACACACACACACACACACACACACACGACACCCACATCAAACCATGCCCCGAAACCAACTCACATTTTAATTCATGGCCGCTAGCATGCCGCTAGCATTTCTTAATGAATCAAATTTAAAACGAGGCCAAATCAGGGAGTGCAGATGCCCTTTAAAACTAACTAATGACAAGTTGCACTCTACCTTGCAGATGAGCCAAGGAGGAGGACAGATGAGAACAGCAGGCCAGGGAGCACATAGAAGAGAAGCAGCCAGGGGCCAAAGAGGATGATTTTGGTGACATAGACACAGGCCCAAAACAAGTTAAACTACCCCAGTATCCCTTTGACCATTTTAGATTACAAAACAAAAGAGAGACACCAGACAAGACACGGAGACAGCAACAGAAGAGTAGATGATGGAGAGAGACACCAGACAAGAAATAGACACTGCAACAGAGGAATAGGTGATGGAGAGAGGCACACCAGACAAGACGCAGAGACGGCAACAGAAGGATAAGGTATGATGGAGGAGACACCAGAAGGACAGAACAGGCCATAACAGAAGAGGATAGACCAAGGAGATAGTGTTAAATAACAACCTGAGACAGCAGCAGATAAGACACAGAGAGAAAGTGACAGATGGCAAGAGAACATAGGTGGGTTGAGCACACAGTAGACTATCACTTCAAGCTGCTCTATAGTATCTAATTCATTTTATTTATTTGCACAGATTATAACAGATGAAATACAGACTGTGAAAAAGTAAAACAGTTTACAAAGAATTTGCAGGTAAGGTGAAAAAAAAAAAGGTGAGGTGAAAAAGCCTGTTCAATTACGAGAGAGGAGGGTAGACAAGAGACAGCAACATAAGACTAAGAGACAGCAACAGTAGAGGGCAGACAAGAGATCGCAACAGACGACACAGAGAAAGCGATGGAGAGAGGCAGAGGAGGGGAGAACACGAAGTAGACTGTATCACTTAAAACTGCTCTATGGATTCTAATTACTGCACAGTGTGTGTGTCTGTGTGAGACAGAGAGAGCGATAGAGGGGGTGCTGTAGGATTTTTTTTATCAGTTTGTCTCAAGTCAGAGTATGTTTGAAGTTGTTGAGTGGTATGGAAGTTTTTGGCAATACACTGTAGATGTATGTGTTCCAGAATAGAGGAGTAGAGAGATTAGCTACTGTAATTGAGTACTGGCAGGTGGGATGTTTTATTTTTTTATTTAACCTTTATTTAACTAGGCAAGTCAGTTAAGAACAAATTCTTATTTACAATGACGGCCTACACCGGCCAAACCCGGAAGACGCTGGGCCAATTGTGCGCCGCCCTATGGGACTCCCAATCACGGCCGGTTGTGATACAGCCTGGAATCGAACCAGGGGGTCTGTAGTGACGCCTCAAGCACTGAGATGCATTGCCTTAGACCGCTGCGCCACTCGAGAGCCACTCAGGAATGTGCAAGTTATCTGAAAAACATGTAATATCTCAATGTTCATCTCAAAGTGCACCAAATTCATGCATTTAGCTGTTGAAATTCCTTCTTTTTTTGTTGGGGAAGGATGCCCCCAGACCCCCCTACTGACTTTGGGCTAAGCCCCTATTGCTTCAAATCCTAGAAACGCTGGATAAGACTAACTTAATTGCAATATTCTTACTGTATAGCCTTGTACCAGCCTTTCAAGATTTCAAAAGTGTCAACCATTTTCTTTCTTTCTTCTTTTTGTGCTCATGTTTCCCCGTTGGAGTAGCCAGTCGCTCAGTAGGCCCATGCCTTTCTGCTCTATCTTCTCAAGCACGGAATGGTGGACACGCACAATGGAAACACAATGGCCTTCCATTAGGGCTGCTTTTTGACACAGTGAGTGAATTGAATGGGTCGCCACTCTGGCCCAGTTGCACTTCGGTGAATGAGCTTAGTCTTCTACTCGACCTGGTTGGAGTATTTGTAGAGCACATTGAGTGTGGGTTTTACAGGACTGCCCGGAAGGGGTGGGGGGTAAGATGGGGTAAGGGCCCAGAGTGCACGCAGCAAGCAAGTCCTAGCCTGACTTGGTAGGGGGTCGGATGGGGTAAGGCCCAGAGTGCACGCAGCAAGCAAGTCCTAGCCCGACTTGGTAGGGGTCGGATGGGTTAAGGGCTCAGAGGAGTCATGGGAAGTCACAGGAGAAGCAAGCTCAAGCAGGTCAAGGCATGTCGTCGTCACACTGGGGTGCCTCAAGTTTGGTTGAAGGATGGTAGGGCAACTAGGGGGTGGGTAAGACCATCCCTGGCCCAGTGAAGAGAACCCCATGGTTCAGGCATACAAGTTGTAAAGATCTCGAATGCATTAATGGTGCATCTGGATGAGCAGGACATTTCAGGGAATTCGGAAGTGGCTGCAGGTAAGGCAGATGGGGCTCTGAGGAGGCGGGAGGTGCACTGTGGAGGCAGGAGAGTTACTGAGAAGGTGAGAGGAGCCGCTGAGATAGCGTGAGAGCCACACGAGCGGCTAGGAGGAGGAGAGTGGCCAGAGAAGGCCAGATGAGCCAGTAGGGGCACCGTTTTTGCTTAGTCTTTTGATTATCTTTGAAGCAGAGAATGGGCAAGCAGGTGGCAGTGCGAAGAAACAGACAAGCGGGAACTGGTGGTACCAGCATATGCCAATTGCAATGAGTGTTGGGTCTGTAGCACGCACTTGCAGTACAGACTGTTTTTGAGGCAGATGTATACAAAGGAGCGATAGATGCCGTTTAAATACTATAAGGGTGGTTGATTAAGCCCAAGGGGATTCAGGCGAGTAAGGCGGGCTTGTGGTTAATGAAGATTGTATGCAGGTGTGCAATTGCCATGTGCATGGCCCTATGTCCATATATGGAGTTCCTTGCTAAGTTGCCGCATTCCAATATGACTGCCTGAGCCGATATATGGAGTTCCCTGCTCCACGGTTGTTTTCCAATATGTGACCGACCAGCTCGAATCGGTCCAATGTAGCAACATTTTAAATTGTGTTTTTTACATTGGATAAAAGTAGAGACTCAGAGCTAGAAAATGGTATATCATACACTGCAGTTGAGGAACAATGGGAAAGTAATTATGCTTTGAAAGTTAATAAACTTGTAACCCCACTTTTGAGAAAATGTCCCTTGAATGTTTTGGTACACCTATTGGTGAGCTCTTCTTTTTCTACACCCATTCAGCATCCTTCACACCCTGTTAAGCCTTAGCCCCACCCATCTCTTTAAGGATTCTTATGTGAGTTCGTGTGCTAAACACAGTAAGGTAGTGGAGTAAACAACCAAAGATTTCAAGACTAAAAGTGGTGAAAGTAGTAGCTTTTGTCTAGACATGTACACATGTTCATGAAATATAATAGATTACCATAATCACCCCAAGACACACCTGGCTAACTTGATGGGTCATGTAATCATCTAGCAAAGTTGTGTATTTTGTTTAGACATGTAGCTAGCTAGCTAAACAATTAACTTAATGGTGCTTTCAAGACAACTTGGAAGTTAACATAATACAAGGTCAAATCATGACGCCAGTGATTTTCCAGGTCGGAAAGTCGGAGCTCTAGAAAGAAGCCCAAGTTCCCAAGTTGGAATTCCGAGTTGGATGACTGTTCAAAATATTTTTCCCAGTCTGAGCTATTATTTTCCCCAAGTTCACAGATATCTTCTACGCACTGAAGTCTGAGAGTTCCAAGTTATTTAGAATGTGGCAATAATGCCAACCCATACCACTAGCAATACAAACTGATTGACATGTAGGGTTCCAAAAGGGTTATTTGTCTGTCCCAATAGGAAGAGCCCTCTGTGTAAAGGGTTCTACATGGAACCAAAAAAGGGTTCTTCAAAGGATTATCCTATGGGGACAGCCAAATAACCATTTTAGGTTCTAGATAGCACATATTTTTCTAATAGTGTAGTTAAAGCTAAACAACTATGTAGGTTCAATGTTAGCTAGCTAACTAACATTAGGCTACGACTAGCAATGCAAATGGCTTTTTAGATAAGAATAATATAACTACACAGATCATGCATGTAACGTTAGCTAGCGAGACAGCCAACTAAAGTTAGCTAGCTAACAGTACGCTTTAACTTGCAATGACAATGACTTTCTGACAAAATTAGAAACAAATAATATCTGAAAATGTAGCTAGCTAGACTCTCTTACCCATTACACTACCGTTCAAAAATTTGGGGTCACTTACAAATGTAATTGTTTTCTAAAGAAAAATAAATAAATGTCCGTTAAAAAAACAGCAAATTGATCAGAAATACAGTGTAGACATTGTTAATGTTGTAAATGGCTATTTTAGCTGGAAATAGCTGATTTGTAATGGAATATCTACATAGGCGTACAGAGGCCCATTATCAGCAACAATCAGTCCTGTGTTCCAATGGCACATTGTGTTTTTGCTAATCAAAGTTTATCATTTTAAAAGGCTAATTGAGCATTAGAAAACCCCTTTTGCAATTATGTTAGCACAGCTGAAAACTGGCCAATAAAAATAAAAGATTAAGATGGGCAGTCTGAGATATGGCTTTTTCTTTGCAACTCTGCCTAGAAGGTCAGCATCCCGGAGTCGCTTCTTCACTGTTGACGTTGAGACTGTTTTTTGCGGGTACTATTTAATGAAGCTGCCAGTTGAGGACCTGTGAGGCGTCGGTTTCTCAAACTAGACACTCTAATGTATTTGTCCTCCCACTCCTCTTTCTATTCTGGTTAGAGCCAGTTTGTGCTGTTCTATGAAGGGAATAGTACACAGCATTGTACGAGATCTTCAGTTTCTTGCCAATTTCTACGCATGGAATAGCCTTCATTTCTCAGAACAAGAATAGACTGACGAAGTTTCAGAAGAAAGTTATTTGTTTCTGGCCATTTTGAGCCTGTAATCAAACCCACAATTGCTGATGCTCCAGATACTCAACTAGTCTCAAGAAGGCCAGTTTCATTGCTTCTTTAATCAGCGCAACAGTTTTCAGCTGTGCTAACATAATCACAAAAGGGTTTTCTAATGATCAATTAGCCTTTTAAAATTATAAACTTGGATTAGCAAACTCAACGTGCCATTGGAACACAGGACTGATGCTTGCTGATAATGGGCCTCTGTACGCCTATGTAGTGTGATGTCACGAGAGGCTACACAGCTTTCAGCGGGATTGCTCAAGTAGTGCAAGGAGACCAGGTTCAACCAAAACAAGGATTTTATTAAAGGTCTTGGGAAACTAACGAAAGTATAACACAATTCTGTTCTCTGGTGGCTCTTAAGGGTTAACAGTTCAGGGATGTCTCTTCCACATCCAAAATCATAACTCTCCCTCGCTCAAATAACTTTTCCCCAGTCTTACTGTATTCCACGTTGCAGCTAGTGGCCAACCCAGCAAAAACGTCCTTCCAAATGTCCCACACGTATTTCCACAGGTGCATATATCCAAAGGTGAGTATTTCCCAAAGGTAAGTATCTCCAAATCCTTATATTCCTCATGTGAAGTGGACGTGCAGCACTCTTGTCCTCCAGAGAGCCCAGCTTGGAGACCGTGTCTCTTCCCTTCAACAAACCTTCAGCTCATCAGCTCCTCATTTGTTTCAGCTGTGTGGGAAGATTGGCCATAGAGGGGTGGAGATCCCGACCATACCAGCAGATGGAGCCATAGCTGTCTGGGTTTGCAGCCACCTCAGGGGGATGTAACGTCCCTCCAGGACACAGCCTCTCGTGACATCACACATCCCCCTCTCGGGACCGACGTCCTCGTCGGGGCAAAGGCAGCGAAGAAGGCATCACGCCGGGAGAGGGCGTCCGCATTGCCGTGGTGCTTGCCAGACTGCTCTCTCTTCAACTCCTCCAACTCTAGGACCAGGGACTCAGCCTCCTGTTGTCTCTCCTTGAGTTTCTTACTGAACGCATCAGCCTTGGTTTTAGCAGAGTTTAGCTTCTGTTGAGCAGCTTTCAGTTCCTTCTTCTCTCTCTGCCTCCGCATTCTTCATCTTGTTCTCCAACACCTTGTACTTCTCCCTCTGCCTTCTTCTGGACCTCCTTACTACTGCGCAGGGTCTCCTCACACTCCTCGATGGTCCTGCGCAGCCTCTCCAGCTCCTCCTGTTGCTTAGGAAGGAGCTCTGTTGGAGTTTAGCCTGGAGGATATCTAACTCTTCTGTCTTCATGTCTAACTGTTGCTTTAACAAACGATACCTCTCAGCGGTCCCCTTCAGACCAGACAGTTCTTTGTCCAGATTCTGTAGCTCCGTCTCTGTGTCGGTCTGGGCACCTGCCATCCCTATCAGAGCCCGGGGCGGGAGTGAGTAACTCGGAGGATTGCACCGAGCCTTCCCAGGATGAGTCTTGCCTCTCCGTTTCCGAGGTACTCGGGTTATCCTCTCCTGAGACTCTCTCCAGAGTGGGTAAAAGGCTGGGCAGTCTCGTCCAATTAGGACAGGGACGGGGAGGGAATCAACCACCCCCGCCGTCGTGTGTATGGTTCCCCGTGTGCTGGTCATTGTAAGTTCAGTAATGGGGTATTCTCTGGTGTCCCCATGGACACAGGAAACTGGGAGGACTTTCCCCGGGGTCAGACACGTTGGGCCCACCAAATCCTTACGCACCAGGGTGGCCCGGCTACCAGAATCCAGTAAGGCCTCCACATCATGGTGATTCACAATTACCGGGCAGGTGGGGGGTCGATCTGGGCCGCCATCTACGACTCCCAAGAGCGAGGCAAAACGGTGTGTGGGTGCTGAGCTGGAGGACTCCGCAGTGGGCATAGGTTCATCGGCTGGTTTCCCACACTGCCAGGAGATATGCCCCATCTCCCCACACCGGTAACACTGTCGAGGTTCCCCATCCTGGTGTACTCTTCTTGGACCCGCCTGGTTTCTGGCTCCCCCTGGAGCCGGGATAAGTCCTGACGCGGCGGGGTTCGAGACCTTGGGGTCCTTTGGATGGGTTTTCCCCATTTGTGGTGGGGCCGCACTCCTGGGGTCTTTCCGGAAGCATTCAGCATCTCCGCTGTGGCCTGGTACTTTTCCACAGCTTCCACGGTCAGATCAGCCGTGGTCAAGGCCTGTTGACTGATGAACCGTTTTGCCTCATAAGGCAGGGGCGCGTAGGTAACGATCCACCACAACGGCCTCCACCACCGCCGCTGCTGTATTCCTCTGCGGATCCAGCCATTTCCTTGCGATTCGGACAAGTTCATGCATCTGCGCCCGAGGAGGTTGGTCTGGTTGGAAGGTCCAACTGTGAAAGCGCTGGGCCATACCAAACTTTGTGAGTCCATATCTGCTGAGGATCTCAGACTTCAGGGCATCATAGTCAGTAACCTGGTCAGGGCCCAGGTCCCGGACAGCATTCAGCGCTTCCCGGTTAGAAAGGGGGCTAACAGACCAACCCACTGTTGCTTGGGCCAGGCTTCCCTAGTGGCCGTGGCCTCAAATGCATGCAGGTATGCCTCAATGTCATCGGTAGCTCCCATCTTAGATATAAAGTCACTTGCCTTTATTGGGCGGGTATTTTGGACCACCCTCTGTCTCTGCAACTGCAATTCCTCTGCCTTCAGAAGGTTGGCTTTCTTTTGCTCCTCCAAGAGAGCCACGTTTGCTTGCATCTGGGCTTGCTGGCCAGCAACCAGGGCTTTCAATATGTCCTCCATTTCAGTCGGCGGGGAGCCTACGGCCAACTTGGAAAACTGGGTGATCAAACCTTCGGTATCCTCCTCTGACATGCACTATTAACGCTTGAGCGTGCCCGTATTCTCCACCATCTGTGATGTCACGAGAGGCTACACAGCTTTCAGCGGGATTGCTCAAGTAGTGCAAAGGGAGACCAGGTTCAACCAAAACAAGGATTTTATTAAAGGTCTTGGGAAACTAACGAAAGTATAACACAATTCTGTTCTCTGGTGGCTCTTAAGGGTTAACAGTTCAGGGATGTCTCTTCCACATCCAAAATCATAACTCTCCCCCGCTCAAATAACTTTTCCCCCAGTCTTACTGTATTCCACGTTGCAGCTAGTGGCCAACCCAGCAAAACATCCTTCCAAATGTCCCACACGTATTTCCACAGGTGCATATATCCAAAGGTGAGTATTTCCCAAAGGTAAGTATCTCCAAATCCTTATATTCCTCATGGAAGTGGACGTGCAGCACTCTTGTCCTCCAGAGAGCCCAGCTTGGAGACCGTGTCTCTTCCCTTCAACAAACCTTCAGCTCATCAGCTCCTCATTTGTTTCAGCTGCGTGGGAAGATTGGCCATAGAGGGGTGGAGATCCCGACCATACCAGCAGATGGAGCCATAGCTGTCTGGGTTTGCAGCCACCTCAGGGGGATGTAACGTCCCTCCAGGACACAGCCTCTCGTGACATCACAGTAGATATTCCATAAAAAATCAGCCGTTTCCAGCTGCAATAGCCATTTACAACATTAACAATGTCTACACTGTATTTCTGATCAATAGCTATCATACTCTGCTTCTACTGGCCATTCCACTGATTTCAAAACTCGGTCACTTCTTCCGTGACAAAAACACTGTTGATCGCCGTTTCAGAAGACTGTCTGGTTCATTGAAAATGTTTTTACCTAAACCAGGGATTTCCTCATCATCTGATTTATTTTCAGAGTCAGAGAGAGTCAGCATCACACGATCGTCCTCCAGAAAGTGGAGAGCAGTAGCAACACTTGGGCTGCAGTTCTTCATGATATCTGTCACGACTTCCGCGAGGCTCCCTCCCCTCCTTGTTCGGGCAGGTTTCGGCATTCGTCGTCACCGGCTTACTAGCTGCTGCCGATTCATTTATCATCACTCCACTTGTCTTGTCTAATTAATCACACACACCTGGTCCTTATCCCCAATTAGTCATTGTATAAGTGTTCCCTCTGCTTCCTTGTCTGTGTGGGTGATTGTTTGTAGTAAGCTGTGTGTAGCTCGGTTGAGCTACCCTTACCTTGTTGTTGCCAGGGTAGATATTTCCACTGTGCCTGAGTTTTGTTGTCGCATGCTTGCGCAACTGTTTACTCGACGGAATAAACTCTTTGATTGCGTATTACTCTCCTGCGCCCTGACTC
>NW_025537878.1:0-26147 GCF_020615455.1 Coregonus clupeaformis | reverse complement strand
TGTGGAACCAACATGAAGTAGATGTTGAATTGACATCTGTGTGCCCAGTGGGGTGTGTGTGTGTGTTTTTGTGTGTGTGTGTGTGTGTGTGTGTGTGTGTTAAGACCTAGGATGATACCAGTGGCGATACTCGTCAGTATCTGTGGCAAGGAAACAAAACACAAAGCACATTCTTCTTTAGGAAAAACAAATCCCTAATGTTGGAAACAAACATCATTATGTATTTCTCAAAGCTATAGCACACAATATTTTATGGCACAGCAGGGTTTTTAAAGGACCAAAAGAGTGTAGTCTGCTTCGTGTTTTCATTTTTGGCATGGAAATAATATTGCGATACTGGTATCGTCCCAGCCATAGTGTGTGTGCGTGTCTGTGTGTGCGCTGTCTGTGTGTGTGTCTCTCTCTTGTGTGTGTGTGTGTGTCTCTTGTGTGTGTGTGTGTGCGTGTGTGTGTGTCTCTCTTGTGTGTGTCTCTCTCTTGTAAAAGTGCGTCTGCATGTGTGTCTCTCTCTTGTGTGTGTGTGTGTGTCTCTCTTGTGTGTGTATGTGTGTTCTAACATCTTGTTTTAAATTAGTGAAATGTTCCAAAGGAATCTAATAGTCATTCCAGAAATAAATTAATCTGATTTATGTTCATTGAGTCAAATGTTATTTCCCGAATTGTGAGGAGCATTTTTCTTACACAGCATCTTTCTTCTACTTTGTTCTGTGAATTAAAACACGCTGCACCCCTTAATTGGCACCTATTCCCTATATAGTGCACTAATTTCGACCAGATCCTATGGGCCCTGATCAAAAGCAATGCACTATAAAGGGAATGGGGTAACATTGGGGCACGCAACCTCAGTGAGATTACATCTTTATATGAGATCACCTTGATATAGTTAATAGACCGATGAAAAAACAACCATTTTATTTTATTTCCCTGGTGGCAGCAACGGTCAAAAGCAGTCCTGAGGAGCCAATACAGCCTGGGGTTCGGTCCCGCCGGGTGACCGGGAAACCCCCATAGGATGGCACACACAATTGTCCCAGCGCCCCGTCTGGGAGTAGGGGGAGGAGTTTGGTCGTGCTCTAGTGAATCCTTGTGACAGGTCCGGGTGTCTGTAAGCTGACTCTGGTCGTCAGTCGAACGGTATTTCCTCCGACACGTTGGTGCGGCTGGACATCCGGGTCAAGCGAGCAGTGTGATAAGAAGTCAGGCAGCCAGGCGGGTCAGTTCGGAGGACGGTGACTCGACCTTCGCCTCTCCGAGCCCATTGAGGAGTTGCAGAGATGAGCTGGCAAGGGACTTAATTCCAGGGAGAACGTGGTAAAAAAACGATGCTTGTGGCCTGAACCACCCTGAACACGCCTGTTAAGGTCTGGTTAGTACTGGGACAGGAGATCACCTTCAGTTGTGTTTGCCTCCAGCAAAGTGTGTTCTATGTGCATTGTTGTTAGAATGACCTGTCCTTTTAATAGTTGTTGTTCCATTAGATCAGACAAAGATTCCAGTCCATTGTTTGACTCACAGTAACTAATGATAACTTCTATTATGGTGTATTCTGATATGACATGCCTAATGTCATGATGCTAGCTCAGCATGCACTCTTCTGACCTCCCTCTCTCCCTCTTTCCTCCCCTTCTCGCTTTCTCTCTCCCTCTCTACTCCTTCTCTCTCCCCCTCTGTGCAGGCCAGTCGGGGTTCTTTTCCACACTCCGATCTCTCGACAAACACGTTTCTGTGTGGACCTCGTTTTCTGTGCAAGGGGCATTGTCATGCTGAAAACAGGAAAGGGCCTTCCCCAAATTTTGGCCACAAAGTTGGAAGCACAGAAATCACTCTAGAAATGTCATTGTATGCTGTAGCGTTAAGATTTCCCTTCACTGAATCTAAAGGACCTAGCCGAACCATGAAAAACAGCCCCAGACTATTATTCCTCCTCCACCAAACTTTACAGTTGGCTACTATGCATTCAGGTTGCTCCTGTCATCTGCCGAACCCAGATTGCGTTCGTCGAACTGCCCAGATGGTGAAGCGTGATTCATCACTCCGGAGAACGCTTGGCGTTTCCACCGCTCCAGAGTCCAACATGGCGAGCGAACTTTACACCACTCCAGCCGATGCTTTGGCATTGCGCATGGTGATCCTAGGCTTGTGTGGGACTGCTTGGCCATGGAAACCCATTTCGTATGCTCCCGACCTAACAGTTGTTGTGCTGATGTTGCTTCCAGAGGCAGTTTGGAACTTCGGTAGTGAGTGTTGCAACCGAGGACAGACAGTTTTTATGCGCTATGTGCTTCAGCACTCGGCGGTCTCCCGTTCTGTGAGCTTGTGTGGCCTACCACTTTGCGGCTGAGCCGTTGTTGCTCCTAAACGTTTCCACTTCACAATAACTAAGCACTTTCAAAGTTGACCGAAAGCTCTAGAAGGGCGGAACTTCGCATACGGGCTCACTGAAATACCACGCAGGGCAGACAGAGAAACTGATCCATTGTTACAGGCTGTTCTTTAAATACCCTGACAGTGATAGTTCCCGCTCTTGCTGGGCCTTCCATCAGGAGTAGAGGCTGAGCGTGGTTTAGACTTTACTCAGCCAATCCGTTGGCACACGGCTGATACCCCATCCCTTGGCAATGCTCCACTGCTGCCAGGTGTCTAGTTGTTTTGCAACTTATCCAGAAAGTCGCCTTATTTGCAGTACAGCCATGTCCTTAGTATGATGGTTTAACAAGAATTGTTATGTGTCAGCTGCCCAGAGGCCACAAGTCTGTCTCACCCCATTCTCCCCTGACAGCTCCTCACATTCACAGCTTAGTTTAGCGAAACGTTTCTAGTCAGTCATGTGGCACAGCCCTTTTTGAGTGTTTAATCATTAATGCATTCTTTCCAAGCTAGTCATCACATCTAGATCCCCACACTAACTAGAACAAGAGCAGAACTAATCTGTTTGGTAACATCGCTAATAGACCAGACACTAACTAGAGGCAAGAGACTGAACTAGTCTGTTGGTAACATCGCTAATAGAACCCAGACGCGAACTAGAGGCAAGAGACAGAACTAGTCTAGTTGGTAACGCCGTCTAATGACCATGACGCTAACTAGAGGCAAGAGACAGAACTAGTCTGTTTGGTAACATCGCTAATAGACCGCATACACTAATGTGGGAATCTATTTTCTTATAACTAGATGTGATCTTACAGCTTAGAAAGAATGCATTAATGATTAAACTAATATAGTTTATACTGGTACTGATATAAATTGTTTAACATAACAAGCTGTGATTCATGTGAGGAGCTGTTAGGGAGTTGGGGAGACAGTAGAACTTGTGTCACACAGACACAAACACTGCCTCTTTGTTAAACCGCGCTCAAGGACGTGTACTGCAAAAGTTCCGACTCTCTGGACAAGTTGTGATGATAACAACCCTTATGCCTGGCAACAGTGAAGTGCCGGGTATAGGACCAGCCTGTGCGCCAACGATAGGCTGAGTAAGTTTAAACCCACGCTCAGTCTCTACTCTGATACAGCCACAGGGAGCGGGAACTATCTCTGTCAGATATTTAGGGAAGAACTTAGAACAATGGACCAGTTCTCTGAGTGCCCTGCAAGTAGTATTTCATTGGACCGGTGACATACGAACAATCATATTTACCATTGAAGTGTTTTGCACACTTATGTGAAATACTAGTCTATTTTAGGAAGTCGGTGACCTCTTTTTGTTCCAATACCAGATTTGAATTGACGCAACTTAACACTAACTAGAGGCAAGAGACAGAACTAGTCTGTTTGGTAACACTCGCTAATAGACCGCAGAGACTAACTAGAGGCAAGAGACAGAACTAGTTTTCAATGGTAACATCGCTAATAGACCAGACGCTAACTGAGGCAAGAGACAGAACTAGTCTGTTTGGTAACATCAGCTAATAGACCATACCTATTAGAGGCAAGAGACAGAACTAGTCTGTTTGGTAACATCGCTAATAGACCAGACGCTAACTAGAGCCAAAGAGACAGAACTAGTCTGTTTGGTAACATCGCTAATAGACCAGTGACCAACTAGAGGCAAGAGACAGAAACTAGTCTGTTTGGTAACATCGCTATAGACCAGACGCTAACTAGAGGCAAGAGACAGAACTAGTCTAGTTTGGTAACATCGGCTAATAGACCAGACGCTAACTTTAGAGACAGAACTAGTCTGTTTGGTAACATCGCTAACAGACCAGACACGAACTAAAGTCTATTAATCTAAGTTGGGAGGTTATATTTGAGTGTTTCCCCAGTGAAACGTGAGGAGCCCTGCTCTCTCGCTTTCCCAGATGCTTAGTTAATTTCCTTTCCGATCTCCTTTTGCATTATTGTAGCCTTTTCTGCAGCCTGTCAACGTGTGTGTCTGTCTATCCCTGTTCTCTCCTCTCCGCGTACAGGCCATACAAACGCTACACGCCGTGGCTGCTGCCAACACACTAATCTGGTGGTCCCATGCAATTGCCCACCCCACGTGGAGTTCCAGGTCTCCGGTAGCCTCTGGAACTGCCGTTCTCTGCGCCAACAAGGCAGAGTTCATCTCAGCCTATGCCACCCTCCCCAGTCCTTCGACTTCTTGGGGAAGGCCCCGATGGAAACATGGATTACTGCCAGAAAACACTGCTACTCCTACTGCTCTTTCCTCGTCTGATCATGTGTTCTCGCATACCCCCTGAGAGCATCTGGTCTGCGCAGGTGCACAGGAATCCTCATCTCTCCCAAGTATGGACATTCTCTCTTTTCCCCTGACCCATCTGTCCTATCTCCTCATTTGAATTCCATGCTGTCACAGTCACTAGCCCATTCAAGCAACATCCCTTGTAATTTATCACCCTCCAGGTTCCCTTGGAGAGTTCATCCATGAGCTTGACGCCTTGATAAAAGTTCCTTTCCTGAGGATGGCACCACCCCTCACAGTTCTGGGGTGACTTTAACCTCCTACGTCTACCTTTGACTCATTTCTCTCTGCCTCCTTCTTTCCTCCTTTCCTCTTTTGACCTCACCCTCCACCCCTACTCACAAGGCAGGCAATACGGCTTCTTCTTTACTAGATGCACTACAGCTTCATCTTTACTAGATGCTGTTCTTCTTCACTAACTCTCACTGCAACTCCCCTCCAAGTCTCAGACCACTCGTATCCTTTTCTCTCTCATCGCTCTCCTCAACACTACTCCTCTGCCCCTACTCAGATGGTAATGTGCCGTCACAACCTTCGCTCCTCTCTCCGCTACTCTATCCTCTTCCATCCTATCATCTCTTCCCTCTGCTAAATCCTTTCTCCTCCAATCTCCTGATTCTGCCTCCTCAATCTCCTCTCTCCTCCTCTCTGAATCTTTTGACTCTCTGTCCCCTATCCTCCCGGCCGGCTCGGTCCTCCCCTCTGCTCCGTGGCTTGGACAATTCATTACGAGCTTCACAGAACAGGGCTCCGGGCAGCCGAGCGGAAATGGAGAAAACTAGACTCCTGGCGTGGACCTTAATCTTTCCACTCCCTCCCCTCTCTACATTCTCTTCCTCCGTTTCTGCTGCTAAAGCCACATTCTACACACTCTAAATTTCAAGCCTCTGCCTCTAACCCTAGGGAAGCTTTTTGCCACCTTCTCCTCCCTGCTGGAATCCTCTCCCTCCTCCCTCCCTCCTCCCTCTCTGTGGATGACTTCGTCAACCATTTTGAAAAGAAGGTTGACGACATCCGATCTCTTATGTATTAAGTCAAATGACACCGCTGGTCCTGCTCACACTCGCCCTACCCTATGCTTTGACTTCTTTCTCCCCTCTCTCTCCAGATGAAATCTTGCGACTTGTGACGGCCGGCCCAACAACCTGCCCGCTCAAATGACCCTATCCCCTCCTCTCTTTCTCCAGACCATTTCCGGAGACCTTCTCCCTTACCTCACCTCGCTCATCAACTCATCCTTTGTCCGCTTCAATATGTCCCTTCCATCTTCAAGAAAGCGAGAGTTTACCCCTCCTCAAAAACCTACACTCGATCCCTCCTGATGTCAACAACTCAGCATTCAGTATCCCTTCTTTCTTTTCTCTCCAAAACTCTTGGAGTGTGCCGTCTATAGCCAACCTCCTGCTATCTCTCTCAGAACTGACCTTCTTGATCCAAACCACAAGGTTTCAAGACTGGTCATTCAACCTCAGACTACTCTTCTCTGTGTCACCGGAGGCTCTCCGCACTGCTAAAGCTAACTCTCTCTCCTCTGCTCCCCATCCTTTCTAATCCTATCTGCCTTTGATACTCAGAACCATCATCCTCCTCTCACACCCTCTCCGGAGTTGGGCATCTCCGGTGCGGCTCACTCTTGATTGCGTCCTACCCTGACAGGTCGCTCCTACCAGGTGGCGTAGCGAGAATCTGTCTCCGCACCATGTGCTCTCACCACTGGTGTCCCCCAGGGGCTCAGTTCTAGGGCCCTCTCCCTATTCTCTTTTCTATACACCAAGTCACTTGGCTCTGTCCTTATCCTCACATGGTCTCTCTATCATTGGGCTACGCAGGCAACACACAATTCATCTTCTCCTTTCCCCCTTCTGATAACCAGGTGGCGAATCGCATCTCTGCATGTCTGGCAGACATATCAGTGTGTGATGTCGGATCACCACCTCAAGCTGAACCCTCAGCAAGAAAGCCCGAGCTGCTCTTCCTCGCGGGAAGGACTGCCCGTTCCATGATCTCGCCTATATCCACGGTTGACAACTCCGTTGTCCTGTCCCTCCTCCCAGATTGCAAAAGAACCTTTTTACGTGACTCTGACAATCACCCTGTCGTTCTCCGCTAACATCAAAGTGGTGACCCGATCCTGTAGGTTCCATGCTCTACAACATTCGCAGAAGTCTGACCCTATCTTACCCACAGGCCAAGCGGACAGGTCCTAATCCAGGCACTTGTCATCTCCCATCCTGGATTACCGCAACTCGCTGTTGGCATTGGGCTCCCTGCCTGTGCCATAAACCCCTTAATACAACTCATCCACAGAACGCTTGCAGCCCGTCTGGTGTTCAACCTTCCCAAGTTTCTCCGTCCTTGCTCCTCCACACACTCCACTGGCTTCCAGTTGAAGCTACGCATACTGCTACAAGACCATGGTGCTTTTGCCTCGGAGCTTTCAGTGGGAGGGGAACGGGCACCTCCTTACCTTCAGGCTCTTATAAGTCCCTACACCCAAACGAGGGCATTGCGTTCATCCACCTCTGGCCTGCTAGCTCCCCTACCTCTGCGGAAGCACAGTTCCCGCTCAGCCCAGTCAAAACTGTTCGCTGCTCTGGCACCCCTATGGTGGAACAAGCTCCCTCACAACGCCAGGACAGCGGAGTCACTGACCACCTTCTGGAGACACTTGAAACCCCACCTCTTTAAGCAATACCTGAGATAATAATAATAATAATAATAATAATAATAACAATAATAACAATAATAATAATAACTAAAAAAAGATAGAAATCATTTTGTAAAAAAATAATTACAAATAAAAAACACTAAAAACAATACAAAAAAACAACAAAAAATATATATATAAAAAAAATGATTTTGAAAAATATACTATAAATATTAAAAATTAGAAATTTAGAAAAATATAAAACAACTATTTGTAAAGTGGTTGTCCCACTGGCTATCATAAGGTGAATGCACCAATTTGTAAGTCGCTCTGGATAAGAGCGTCTGCTAAATGACGTAAATGTAAAATGTTAATGTTAATTGTTTGGATAAGAAGAAACACTGTGCAGCCCTTTTTATTGACCTGTCTTAATCCTTTAACAGTGTTGATCATTCATTAGTTGTTCAGAGGCGTTCATCAATTGGTCTGGACCAGGCTGTGTGTAGCTGGTTGGAACATTATTTAAAGGACAGAACACATTGTGTATTTACTGATGGTTTAAATCAGGTTTTCTGGACATAACAAAGGGTGTTCCACAGGGATCCATTCTTGGTCCGGTTCTTTTCAATATTTACATTAACAATAATGGTTTATCTGTAAAACATTTTTTAAAGAACTTTCACCTGTATACCCCTTGACTTTGTTGAACTGAAATAGGTATTAATGCAGGTAAAATCATTTCCCAAATCACAAATGATTTATAGATGGGTTAGCTGACAATAATGAAAACGATGTGCTTCCATGGGGCAGAAGTCAGCATGTTGTTATTATTCTGGATTGCTTGCCACAATGACAAGAATTTGCCATTTGGGGAATAGTAAGTGGCTCGTTTCAGCTCGTTTCATCTTAAAACCATGTCTTGTTTTGAGGTGTTTTGGCTGATTTCATGTCAATGCTAATATGGCTAAAATTAGCTAGCTAGCTAACCAACAACTGCAATGATGTATTTGAGAGACACAATGTGCTCATTGTGCAAATGTATTTATGTTTTCAATATTTATTTATTTATTTTACCCTTATTTTACCAGGTAAGTTGACTGAGAACACATTCTCATTCATAGCAACGACCTGGGGAAAGTTACAGGAGAGGGGAGGGGGGATGAATGAGCCATTGGAGACGAAATATAGCTTACATATTGTCAACAATCTAAGCCAACCCCATCTGTTTTGCCTCATAGTTGCGCACGTGTCATTTTTGTTGCTAAACAGCCAACCCATCTATGCATGCATACTTCGATGGTGCCCTCATTGATTCAGTATGAAAAAAAAATTATGCACTCACTAACTGTAAGTCGCTCTGGATAAGAGCGTCTGCTAAATGACTAAAAAGTAAAATGTAAAATCGATCATGTCCCCGCTTATAAATATCTGGATGAAAAGCTACCTTTCAAAAAGCATTGTGATGAGTTAATTAAGAATTAAGAATTAAAATAGGTTTCTTCTATAGGAACAGGTCATGTCTTTCATTAAATAGCAGAAAACAAATAATTCAGTCAACATTCATTACGGTTATTGATTATGGCGATATCTTCTATATGAATGCAGTTGCCACTGTATTGAAGCCATTGGACACAGTTTATCATAGCGTATTGCACTTTATTACGGGCGACAGGTTCAGTACACGCCATTGCATTTTGTATCAGAAAGTAGGCTGGCCCTCTTTGAAGTCTCGTAGATCATTGCATTGCACTCTTTTGTGTATAAAGCCCTCTTGCTTAAACTTCTGCCATACCTTACCTCATTGTTAACCTTCAGACGTATACAGTGCCTTCAGAAAGTATTCACACCCCTTGACTTTTTCCACATTTTGTTGTGTTACAGCCTGAATTTAAAATTGATTAAATTGTGATTTTGTGTCACAAATGTTATAAAATATGAAAATCTGAAGTGTCTTGAGTCAATAAGTATTCAACCCCTTTGTTATGGCAAGCCTAAATAAGTTCAGGAGTAAGAATTTGCTTAACAAGTAACAAAAGTTGCATGGACTCACTCTGTGTGCAAGAATAGTGTTCAACATGATTTCCGAATGACTACCTCATCTCTGTACCACACACATACAATTATCTATAAGGCCCCTCAGTCGAGCAGTGAATTTCAAACACAGATTCAATCACAAAGACCAGGGTGGTTTTCCAGTGCCTTTCAAAGAAGGGCACCTATTGGTAGATGGGTAAAAATAAGAAAGCAGACATTGAATATCCCTTTGAGCATGGTGGAGTTATTACCCTTTGGATCATGTATCAATACACCCAGTCACTACAAAGATACATTTACATTTACATTTACATTTTAGTCATTTAGCAGACGCTCTTATCCAGAGCGACTTACAGGAGCAATTAGGGTTAAGTGCCTTGCTCAAGGGCACATTTACGTCATTTAGCAGACGGCTCTTAAACAGAGCGACTCACAAATTGGTGCATTCACCCTATAGGCAGTGGGGATAACCACTTTACAATTTTTTTTGGGGGGTAGAAGGATTACTTTATCCCACCTCAGGTATTCCTTAAAGAGGTGGGGTTTCAAATGTCTCCGGAAGGTGGTGAGTGACTCCGCTGTCCTGGCGTCGTGAGGGAGCTTGTTCCACCATTGGGGTGCCAGAGCAGCGAACAGTTTTGACTGGGCTGAGCGGGAACTATGCTTCCGCAGAGGAAGGGAGCCAGCAGGCCAGAGGTGGATGAACGCAATGCCCTCGTTTGGGTGTAGGGACTGATCAAAGCCCGAAGGGGTACAGGGTGCCGTTCCCTCACTGCTCCATAGGCAAGCACCATGGTCTTGTAGCGGATGCGAGCTTCAACTGGAAGCCAGTGGAGTGTGTGGAGGAGGGGGTGACGTGAGAAAACTTGGGAAGGTTGAACACCAGACGGGCTGCGGCATTCTGGATGAGTTGTAGGGGTTTAATGGCACAGGCAGGGAGGCCAGCCAACAGCGAAGTTGCAGTAGTCCAGACGGGAGATGACAAGTGCCTGGATTAGGACCTGTGCCGCTTCCTGTGTAAGGCAGGGTCGTACTCTCCGAATGTTGTTGAGCATGAACCTGCAGGGGGCGGGTCACCAGCCTTGATGTTAGCGGAGAACGACAGGGTGTTGTCCAGGGTCACGCCAAGGCTCTTCGCGACTCTGGGAGGAGGACACAACGGAGTTGTCAACCGTGATGGCGAGATCATGGAACGGGCAGTCCTTCCTCGGGAGGAAGAGCAGCTCCGTCTTGCCAGGGGTTCAGCTTTAGGTGGTGATCCGTCATCCATACTGGGATATGTCTGCCAGACATGCAGAGATGCGATTCGCCACCTGGTTATCAGAAGGGGAAAGGAGAAGATTAGTTGTGTATCGTCAGCGTAGCAATGATAGGAGAGGCCATGTGAGGATATGACAGAGCCAAGTGACTTGGTGTATAGGGAGAAAAGGAGAGGGCCTAGGAACTGAGCCCTGGGGGACACCAGTGGTGAGAGGCACGTGGTGGAGACAGCTTCTCGCCACGCCACTTGGTAGGAGCGACCGGTCAGGTAGGACGCAATCCAGGAGTGAGCCGCGCCGGGAGATGCCCAGCTCGGGAGAGGGTGGAGAGGAGGATCTGATGGTTCACAGTATCAAAGGCAGCAGACAGGTCTAGAAGGACAAGAGCAGAGGAGAGAGAGTTAGCTTTGGCAGTGCGGAGAGCCTCCGTGACACGAGAAGAGCAGTCTCAGTTGAATGACCAGTCCTGAAACCTGACTGGTTTGGATCAAGAAGGTCATTCTGAGAGAGATAGCAAGAGAGTTGGCTAAAGACGGCACGCTCAATAGTTTTGGAAAGAAAGAAAGAAGGGATACTGGTCTGTAGTTGTTGACATCAGTGGGATCGAGTGTTGGTTTTTGAGAAGGGAGCAACTCCTCGCTCTCTTGAAGACGGAAGGGACATGGCCAGCGGTCAAGGATGAGTTGATCAGCGAGGTGAGGAGGGAGAAGGTCACCGGAGATGGTCTGGAGAAGAGAGGAGGGGATGGGGTCAAGCGGGCAGGTTGTTGGGCGGCCTGCAGTCACAAGTCGTAGGATTTTATCTGGAGAGAGAGGGGAGAAAGAAGTCAAAGCATAGGGTAGGGGCAGTGTAGTAGGACCAGCAGTGTCATTAGACTTAACAAACGAGAATCGGATGTCAGTCAACCTTCTTTTCAAAGTGGTTGGCGGTCATCCACAGAGAGAGAGGAGGGGGGTGGGGGGATTCAGCAGTGAGGAAAATGTGGCAAATAGCTTCCCTAGGGTTAGAGGCAGATGCTTGGAATTTAGAGTGGTAGAAAGTGGCCTTAGCAGCAGAAACAGATGAAGAAAATGTAGAGAGGAGGGAGTGAAAAGATGCCAGGTCGGCAGGGAGTTTAGTTTTCTTCCATTTCCGCTCCGCTGCCCGGAGCTCTGTTCTGTGAGCTCGCAATGAGTCATCACCACGGAGCTGGAGGGGAGGACCGAGCCGGCCGGGAGGATAGGGGACACAGAGAGTCAAAGGATGCAGAAAGGGAGGAGAGAGGGTTGAGGAGGCAGAATCAGGAGATTGGAGGAGAAGGATTGAGCAGAGGGAAGAGATGATAGGATGGAAGAGGAGAGAGTAGTGGGAGAGAGAGAGCCCGAAGGTTGCGCGGCGCATTACCATCTGTGTAGGGGGCAGAGTGAGTAGTGTGGGAGGAGAGCGAGAGAGAAAAGGGAAACAAAGTAGTGGTCGGAGACATGGAGGGGAGTTGCAGTGAGATTAGTAGAAGGCAGCATCTAGTAAAGATGAGGTCAAGCGTATTGCCTGCCTTGTGAGTAGGGGGACGGTGAGAGGGTGAGGTCAAAAGAGGGAGAGGAGTGGAAAGAAGGAGGCAGAGAGAAATGAGTCAAATGTGGACATAGGGAGGTTGAAATCCCCCAAAACTTGTGAGGGGTGAGCCATCCTCAGGAAAGGAACTTATCAAGGCGTCAAGCTCGTTGATGAACTCTCCAAGGGAACCTGGAGGGCGATAGATGACAAGGATATGCTTAAATGGGCTGTGACTGTGACAGCATGGAATTCAAATGAGGAGATAGACAGATGGGTTAGGGGAAAAATTGAGAATGTCCACTTGGGAGAGATGAGGATTCCTGTGCCACCACCCCTCTGACCAGATGCTCCGGGGGTATGCGAGAACACATGTTCAGACGAGGAGAGAGCAGTAGGAGTAGCAGTGTTTTCAGTGGTAATCCATGTTTCCGTCAACACCAGGAAGTCGAGGACTGGAGATTAGCATAGGCTGGGATGAAGTCAGCTTTGTTGGCAGCAGAACGGCAGTTCCAGAGGCTGCCTGAGACCTGGAATTCCAAGTGTGGGGTGCGTGCAGGGACCACCAGGTTAGAGAGGCAGCAGCCACGCGCGGTGTGGGGGCGTTTGTGTAGCCTGTGCAGAGAGGAGAGAACAGGGATAGCAGAGGCATAGTTGACAGGCTGTAGCAAATGGCTACAATAATGCAGAGGAGATCGGAATGAAATGAACTAAACATCTGGGAGAGTAGAGAGCAGGGGCCTCCCTCACCAAAAAAACTTCTACCTCAGAAACTATAATTGTTTCACTGAACCACCCGAACAAAAACTCTACCAACTTCCACCTTTAGAAATCAGGAATTGTTGGTGGAACCACAGCGGTTCAATGTTTAAAGGAATAGACTCAACCCTACTTTATTCAGCTCTGCTAACTATGACACCATAGCTAACTAGCATGCTAGCATCCAATAACACACAGTTTAGCACCAACACTTGGTCACAACAAACCACCAATAGTGTGTTAACACACTAAGCAGATAATTCGGCTATGTAGCACAACTATATTGTATTTAGCTACTACAGTACAGTTAGCTGGTCATGTTGCTAGCTAGCAATGGCCACTGTGTTGACCTTGTTTGAAGAACGGCTAGCTAGCTAACTAGCTTCGCAACCCCGGCACCACCGAAAAACAATGCCAACCTACAGTAACTACCCACAACAGCCCACAATGCCTAGCTATGACGCCATAGCTAACTAGCATGCTAGCATCCAATAACACACAGTTTAGCACCAATACTTGGTTACAACAAACTACCAAGAGTGTGTTAACACACTAAACAGATAATTCATGTCCGTGTCTAGTTCCTTTCATACCGCAGCAAAAAATTAAACGTTCAGCTAGCTAGCACATTAACACTGGAAACAGCTCTCCACCGTTGCACTAAACAGATAATTACCAATAAAGCGTTACCAGTAGCTACCCGGCTAGCTAGCTAGCATACCAAGAGTGTGTTAACACACTAAACAGATAATTCATGTCCGTGTCTAGTTCCTTTTCATAACGCAGCAAAGATTAAACGTTGGCTAGCTAGCACATGCAGGCGTCCTTCCCAACTCAGTTGCAGGAGAGAAGGAAACCGCTCAGGGATTTAACCAAGAGGCCAATGATGACTTTAAAACAGTTACAGAGTTGTATGGCTGTGATAGGAGAAAACTTAAGATGGATCAACAACATTGTATTTACTCCACAATATTAACCTAATTGACAGTGAAAAGAAGGACGCCTGTACAGAATAAAAAATATTTCAAAACGTATCGTGATTGCAATAAGGCACTAAAGTAATGTGCAAATATTGTACAATGTTCTTAGAGACTCAGCTGTAGCTGAATGGCTGAAAGCTGTGGTATACCACGGGCATGACAAAACATTACTTTTACTGTTCTAATTACGTTGGTAACCAGTTTTAATAGCAAGAAGGCACCCTCGGGTCTTTGTGGTATATGGCCAATATACCACGGCTAAGATCTGTATCCAGGCACTAAGAACAGCCCTTAGCTGTGGTATATTGGACATCACCTCCTCGTGCATTATTGCTTAATTGGCTACTCATGGGTGTGAATACTTATGTACAATGAGATATTTCTGTATTTCATTTTAAAAACGTTTTCAATAATAAAAAAAACATGTTTTCACTTTGTCATTATGGGGTATTGTGTGTAGATGGGTGAGAGAAAAAAATATGGCTGTAACACAACAAAATGTGGAATAAGTCAAGGGGTATGAATTATTTCTGAAGGCAATGTAAGTAACCAGACCCGACTCAGGGATGGCGACCCTGGAGAGCTCTTCAATCTCCTACGAAAGTTAGGTAAATCTGCTTTAAAATGTTTTTTTGTGTGGAATGATCTTCAAAACTCCTTAAAGTTGGTGGTGTTGGTGCTTCTAGCAACTGTTACAGGGCCTTTAACTGAATAATGTATTTGTTTCATATGATTGTGTTTAGATTTTTTGTGTTTTGTCTTCGCTTTTCATGTACTATGCAAATTGATGTTTATTGATGTGTTCAGGCAGGGCTCATCTGGGACTGTGGTCTCGCATGACTCCCTGCTGAAATAAAGGTGAAATAAAGGAGGAGGAGAGCATGACTCCCTGCTGAAATAAAGGTGAAATAAAGGAGGAGAGAGCATGACTCCCTGCTGAAATAAAGGAGGAGGAGAGCACTGACTCCTGCTGAAATAAAGGTGAAATAAAGGAGGAGGAGAGCATCGACTCCCTGCTGAAATAAAGGTGAAATAAAGGAGGAGGAGAGCATGACTCCCTGCTGAAATAAAGGTGAAATAAAGGAGGAGGAGAGCATGACTCCCTGCTGAAATAAAGGAGGAGGAGAGCATGACTCTCTAGGTTGTAGCTCAAACCATTCCGGACTCTACAGACATTGTTTTATACTAAGACCTGGCTCCGGACCCCTTCGGGATCTGCCCTCAGCCCCGTTAGATCACACAGACTGATGGTTGGTATCTACGGATGCAGAAGAAATAGACAAATCAATCCAGAAGTCTATAGCTCAAACACACAATGTTTTAAAGGGATTAGAAGTCCAAACACGCTGCCGATACCATGAGACGAAAGGAAAATAAATATAAAAAAACTGCCTTCTTAAATCAACTACAGTCAAGGTAGGTGGGAAAATCATGTTCGTTTTTATTCTGAGTGAACTATCCCTTTAAAGACGATATTTGTGTGTTTGAAACAAGAACGCCTCCCCTCAGATGGACAAAGAGGTTAACAGTTGTTTTTACTAATCATCCAACTTGCTGTTAGTAATGTTTGCAAATGACTTTGAATTTCTCAGCGTATTTTTAGGTACCATAAAAGATATTGCAGCTTTCAACCCGTTTCAATGGCATGTTAAAAGAGTCATACAGTGGAAATTCTAATCAATAATGAGGAGAGACAAGGTCAATCACCAATCAGGATATTACTTTATTCAAAACGTATTAATAAGGTAGTAAGTGAGGCTGGTCGACCCCAACACTCTTGAGTGTTGGGCCGAGAACTCTGACATACAGAAAATGCAGAGTTCTTTAAATACAGTGCCTTGCAAAAGTATTCATCCCCCTTTGGTGTTTTTCCTATTTTATTTACTTACAACCTGTAATTTGAAAGTTATTTTTGTTTGGATTTCAAGTGTAATGGACATACACAAAATAGTCCAAATTGGTGAAGTGAAATGAAAAAAATAACAGCGTTTCAAAAAAACTAAATAATGGAAAAGTGGGCGTGCATATGTATTCACCCCTTTGCTATGAAGCCCTAAATAAGATCTGGTGCAACCAATTACCTTCAGAAGTCACATAATTAGTTAAATAAAGTCCACTGTGTGCAATCTAAGTGTCAAATGATCTGCCACATGATCTCAGTATATATACACCTGTTCTGAAAGGCCCCAGAGTCTGCAACACCACTAAGCAAGTGAGCACCAACCAAGCAAGCGGCACCATGAAGACCAAGGAGCACTCCAAACAGGTCAGGAACAAGTTGTGAGAAGTACAGATCAGGGGTTGGGTTATAAAAAAAATATCCAAAACTTTGAACATCCCACGGAGCACTATTAATCCATTATTAAAAATTGGAAAGAATATGGCACCACAACAAACCTGCCAAGAGAGGGCCGCCCACCAAAACCCACGGACCAGGCAGAGAAGGGCATTAATCAGAGAGGCAACAAAGAGACCAGAGATAACCCGAAGGAGATGCAAAGCTCACAGCGGAGATTGGAGTATCTGTTCATAGGACCACTTTAAGCCGTACACTCCACAGAGCTGGGCTTTACGGAAGAGTGGCCAGAGAAAAGCCATTGCTTAAAGAGAAAAAAATAAGCAAACACGTTTTGGTGTTTGCCAAAAAGGCATGTGGGAGACCCCAAACATATGGAAGAATAGTGATGCATGCTCAAGTTTTCTGTTTTTTTGTCTTATTTCTTGTTTGTTTCACAATAAAAAATATTTTGAATCTTCAAAGTGGTAGGCATGTTGTGTAAATCAAATGATACAACCCCCCCCAAAAAATCCATTTTAATTCCAGGTTGTAAGGCAACAAAATAGGAAAAATGCCAAGGGGGGTGAATACTTTGCAAGCCACTGTAGTAGATCTAAAAATGCTTAGTCATGGCTGGTTCCACCCTTCCCATGCAGACCGGGGGCATCATAAGCCACTTTGGGTTCATCTGTTAGTTATTTGCACAGGGTGTTGTTCTACCCCCCAACCTGGCTTAGTTTCCCCAGATAGCAAGGATGATTAGGAACAATGAGGATTTTTGTACTACTCCTCCATCTTGGTTACACACACCACATCTATGGGATGCAGTCAATTGTCAACTCAAGCTATCTCTAGTGACCATACGCCCAGATTCGCTGCAGGGAGCTAGAGTAGAGACCATCCCTTTACAAAAACACAGCATTAGTAGAACAGAAATGTCTTACTATTTGTTAAGTATATAATGTAACTATTCATATCAAACAAATCAGGATTTTTTTTTTTTTCTCTCTTCACAGCATCAGAACTTATTTATACGTATCTGTACAAAATATCATTGGCTAATTGGCTTTACTTGATTATGTACACCTGAGGCGATGGACATTCAGGAGAATGGACATTCCCAGAATGTTCAGATAGAACTGTATTGTGTATGACTGTCAGATGGATTGGAATAGTTTAAGAGATTTTGTTCTATTCATTTTATTTCTATCTTCAACATGTAGTTACAACCCTGCCATTAGCTGAAGGCAGACAATCCAATAGTTTCTGAAAAGTAGACCCTTCCTGAGATCTGTATTCAAATCGTTTTTTTTTTTTTAAGTAGTTGCTTTCTCAGATCTGTATTCAAATAGTTTAAGTAGTTACTTTCTGAGATCTGTATTCAAATAGTTTTAAAAAGTGTACATTTTAGGGATCTGTATTCAAATAGTTTGTAAGTATTTATTTTTGGGATCTTTATTCAAATAGCTTAAAAAAAATATTTATGTTTTGGGATCTGTATTCAAATAGTTTTAAAAAGTATACATTTTTTGGGGGATCTGTATTAAATAGTTGTAGTCACCTCCAAAGTAACTATTTGTTCCCACATGTTTTTTTTTACTTTCCACAAAGCAATTAAACTATAGCTATCCCAGGTCTGGGGTGCAGCGTCGGGTGTTAGCATTAGTGTTGGGTTTCCTGGACACACACACAGACGCACAGGAGGTTGTTCAGATCATGCTCCCCTCAGTGGAAAAGAACGTGTTCCGTTGTTTGAAGATGCTGTGATCTCTCTACAGCAAACAAGGAATTATAGGTAATCGCTTGCAGAGTCACATCGGGAGATTAGGCAATGGGAAGGATTTGGGGCTCCCCTCAGATTCAAGGTGACTTTCTGATGTACATGACTCAATTTTCTACAATCGTGACGTGACTTTGAGTCCTTGAAAAGCACTATATACAGTGTATTCGGAAAGTATTCAGACCCCTTGACTTTATCCACATTTTGTTACGTTACAGCCTTATTCTAAAATTGATTGAATTGTTTTTCCCCTCATCAATCTACACACAATACCCCATAACTAACAAAGCAAAAATATTTTTTAGAAATTTTGCAAATGTATAAAAATCAACAACCCGGAAATATCAAATTTACATAAGTATTCAGACCCCTTTGTTGAAACACATTGGCAGTGATTTCTGCTTCAAGTCTTCTTGAGTATGACACTACAAGCTTGGCAGACCTGTATTTGGGGAGTTTCTCCCATTCTTGTCTGCAGATCCTCTCAAGCTCTCTCAAGTTGGATGGGGGCGTCGTTGCACAGCTATTTTCAGTTCTCTCCAGAGATGTTTGAATGGGTTCAAGTCCGGGCTCTGGCTGGGCCACTCAAGGACATTCAGAGACTTGTTTCAGAAGCCACTCCTGTGTTGTCTTGGCTGTGTGCTTAGGGTCGTTGTCCGTGTTGGAAGGTGAACCTTAGCCCCAGTCTGAGGTCCTGAGGTGCTCTGGAGCAGGTTTTCATCAAGGATCTCTCTGTACTTTGCTCGGTTCATCTTTCCCTCGATCCTGACTAGTGTCCCAGTCCCTGCTGAAAAACATCCCCACAGCATGATGCCCCACCACCATGCTTCACCGTAGGGATGGTGCCAGACATGACGCTTGGCATTCAGGCCAAAGAGTTCAATCTTGATTTCATCAGACCAGAGAATCTTGTTTCTCATGGTCAGAGTCAGAGTCCTTTAGGTGCCTTTTGGCAAACTCAAGCAGGCTGTCATGTGCCTTTTACTGAGGAGTGGCTTCTGTCTGGCCACTCTACCATAAAGGCCTGATTGGTGGAGTGCTGCAGTGATGATTGTCCTTCTGGAAGGTTCTCCCACTCTCCACAGAGGAACTCTGGAGCTCTTTCAGAGTGACCATCGGGATCTTGGTCACCTCCTGGCCAAGGCCCTTCTCCCCAGATTGCTCAGTTTGGCCAGGAGGCCAGCTCTAGGAAGAGTCTTGGTGGTTCCAAACTTATTCCATTTAAGAATGATGGAGGCCACTGTGTTCTTGGGGACCTTCAATGCTGCAGACATTTTTTGGTACCCTTCCCCAGATCTGTGATTCCACACAATCCTGTCTCGGAGCTCTACGGACAATTCCTTCCACCTCATGGCTTGGTTTTTGCTCTAACATGCACTGTCAACTGTTGGACCTTATAAGACAAGTGTGGCCTTTCCAAATCATGTCCAATCAATTGAATTTACCACTGGTGGACTCCAATCAAGTTGTAGAAATGTCTCAAGGATGATCAATGGAAACAGGATACACCTGAGTTCAATTTCGAGTCTCGTAGCAAAGGGTCTGAATACTTATGTAAATAAGGTATTTCTGTTTTTTATTTTTAATACATTTGCTAAAATTCTAAAAACCTGTTTTCACTTCGTCATTATGGGGTATAGTGTGTAGATTGATGAGGAAGAAAATGTATTTAATCAATTTTAGAATAAGGCTGTAACGTAATGAAATGTGGAAAAAGTCATGGGGTCTGAATACTTTCCGAATGCACTGTAAGTATATGTATTATTATTATTATCGATAGGGCCAGTGTGTGTGTGTGTCTGCGGGTGTGTGTGTGTTAGTCTGCCTGTGTGTGTGTGTGGTTTTGTGCCTGTATTTGTGTGCATGTTGTATGTGTGACTGCATGTGTGTGTGAATTGCTATACATTGTGTGTGTGTGCATAGATCAGATGTAACTGCATCTGTCCCAAGTGGATCATTATGTTCACCTTCTGCACAACAACCATTGTCCTGTTATCGGACCATGTTATCGGAACATGTTGCCGAACCATGTTACGGAACATGTTACGGACCATGTTACGGAACATGTTACGGACCATGTTACCGGAACATGTTAGCGGACCATGTTACCGGACCATGTTACGGACCATGTTACGGACCATGTTATCGGAACATGTTACCGGAACATGTTACCGGACCATCTGGGTACCGAAATGGCACCCTATTCTCTATGGGCCCTGGTCAAAGGTAACAGGGTGCCATTTGGAACACACATCAGGTAATTGTGCGCTTCAGAATAGGATACGTTGGGATAGTTCAGGGATGCTTGTTAGTGATCTTGTTTAAAGAAGGGTAGTTCCATCCAGTCCACTAGCACCACTCAACCCTGTTCTCGCAGGGAGAGAGAGACGTATTCCAGTTGGTGAATATAATTGAGGTAGCGCATGCTAAGATGGCCGGATGGTTGATGTTTCTCCAGTGGGGTGTGAATTGTAGTCGTTAGTGTTTTTTTACCTCCTACATCTCAGGCAGAATGACGGGACCTCACCGAAGGGGAACCTGGGACAGTTTGGAAGGGTTTGTTCACACAGGTGCAGGGGAACCTGGGACAGTTTGGAAGGGTTTGTTCACACAGGTCAGGGGAAACCTGGGACAGTTTGGAAGGGTTTGTTCACACAGGTGCAGGGGAACCTGGGACAGTTTGGAAGGGTTTACACACACACACACACACACACACACACACACACACACACACACACACACACACACACACACACACACACACACACACACACACACACACACACTGTAACGATCCCGGCAGTCTGAGTCGGGTCCTGTCTGGTGACTAGTGTTTCCTGTTCGTAGTCTCCAGTTTCCCGAGGGTTCGGGAACGCTCCGGGGAGCTCTCTTGTTTTCCGCACCTGCATCCCGTCAGCAATCTGCACACCTGGCCCTCATCATCACCCTTTTTAGGCTCTGGCCAAACATCCAGTTCCTGCCGGATCGTTAGCCATGAACAGTAGGTGTTCTGTGTATCAGTTTAGAGTTTTCTAGCGTGAGTTTTGTTATTTTGTACTTTGTTGAGTTTTTGTGTTCTTACCTCCGTTTTTTGTTCCACCTGCAGTCACACGTCCGGAACCTTCACCCCACCTCTGCCTGATGGTCGGCGGCTGCCGAAGCCATCACTGAACCAGTACTGCACCCCAACTACTCAACCACGCCGCCCGCTCTGTCCCTGGATTATTCTGCACCTTTTGTGCGTATCTAATAAACCCTCACCTCCGTTCAACTCTCCTTGTCCTGGTCTGCTTTTGGGTTCTGGCTGAGGGAACGTGACAGAACGATCCGGCCAAATATGAACCCAGCGGACCTGGACTCTATTCGCCATGCCATTACCCAGCAGGAGAAGATGTTGGGCCATCATAGCATGGTACTACAGGAGATCGCGTTGTCAGTTCGGAACCTTTCTACCGGCCTGACGGAGGTCCAGAACCAACGCCAGTGTCCGGTGGAGGACTCACTGCCGTTTCACCCATCTCGCCTGCCGCTTCTGAAGTTGTGTCCCTCCGTGAGCCCAAGGTTCCGACGCCGGAGAAATATGAGGGGGAGCTGGGAAGATGCCGTTCCTTCCTTATGCAGTGTGGATTAGTGTTCGATCTAGTCAGCCCTACTCTTATGCCACTGACAAGGCTAGGATAGCCTTTTTGATTGAGTTGCTGCGTGGTCGAGCGCTGAGTGGGCTTCAGCCGTTTGGGAACGACAGGATCCCTGCATGGCTTATACCAGGGGTCACGGCCGGGATGAGGAAGCTCTTCGACCATTCCGTCCGAGGGAGGAACGCAGCTAGGCGTCTGTTTTCTCTTCACCAAGGAACTGCAGCGTGGCCGACTTCGTGATCGAGTTCAAGACGTTGGCTGTGGAGAGAGTGGGTGGAACGAGGAGTCTTTGCAAGCGGCCTTTACCAGGGCCTGTCGGAGCAGCTCAAGGATGAGTTGATCTCCTATCCGAAGCCTAGTGACCTGGACAGCTTGGTAGCCTTGTCTATTCGGGTGGATAATCGAGTCCGAGAGCCGAAGGAGGGAGAAGCAATGGGGTCCGTCCCAATCGATCAGCTTCTCAGTTCCCAGCCGGGTCGGGTGGTGGACCAGAACACGTCGATCATTCTCCACCACTAAGGATTAGTGGAGAGAACCTCTCTCCCGATTCTGAACCCATGCAAGTGGGGCGGCACGGGTTAACCAAGGAGGAGCGTCAACATAGACGTAAGACCAACTGCTGCCTCTACTGTGGTCGCTCGGGACATTACATCTCCACTTGTTCCCGACGGTCGTCAACTGCCCGGCTCGCTAAAGTTGGGAGGACTTTTAGCGAGCCATTTCAACCTCTCAGTACCTCTGTCAGACCCCGCTTCCCGGCTACCCTTGTGAACAGGAATCAGAGCTTAGCGCTTAACGCTTTTATCGATTCAGGTGCCGATGGAAGCTTTCTTGATGCCGATTTGGTGGAACAGCTGGGGCTTTCAGCAATTGCCGAAGCCATTGAAGCGACCACTCTGAACGGCAGTAGTCTGGCACGTATCACGATGAGGACTGAACCCGGGTTAAGATGCCGGTTGTCGGGGAATCATTCTGAGATGATTTCATTTTTCATTCTGCCCGTCTTCCCATGTTCTCTGGTCCTTGATACCCGAACTGGCTGAAGGAACACAATCCCCGTTCGATTGGGTGACGGGCAAGGTAACGAAGTTGGAACCTTGATTGTCATGCTAACTGTCTCAAGACTGCCTGCCCCCATTCGGTTCCCAGTCAGGTGATTGAGGCTAAACCCCCAGATTTGTCCCTGGTTCCGAGACATATCACGATTTGGGGAAGTTTTCAGTAAGCAGAAGGCTCTGTCACTTCCTCCCCCACCCGACCATATGATTGTGCCATCAACCTGGTTCCTGGAGCTGTCTACCCCCAAGGGAAGGTTATACAGTATCTCCCGACCTGAACGTGAGGCGTTGGAGACCTACATCAAGGAGTCCCCTAGCTGCTGGTCTCGTTCGTCCCTCGTCATCACCCCTGGGGGCAGGGATTCTTCTTTGTGGGAAAGAAGGATGGCTCTCTTCGACCGTGTATTGATTATCGGGGTTGAATGACATCACGGTCAAGAACAAGTATCCCCTGCCCTTGATGAGTTCTGCCTTCGACTCCTTACAGGGTGCTACAGTGTTCACCAAGCTAGACCTCGCAATGCGTATCACCTGGTCCGGATCAGAGAGGGGACGAAGTGGTTGACGGGTTTCAATCACCGATGGGTCACCCTGAGTATCAGGTGATGCCGTTTGGACTGACCAATGCTCCAGCGGTATTCCAGAGTATGGTGAACGACGTCCTGAGAGATATGATCGGTCTCTTCGTGTTTGTTTACCTGGATGACATTCTGATCTTCTCGAAGGAACCTTCCGACACGTCCAGCATGTCCGGCAGGTTCTGCAGCGATTGTTGGAGAATCGCCTGTTCGTGAAGGCCGAGAAGTGCGAGTTTCACGCCCACACTACACTCCTTTCTCGGGTACATCATCTCCAGGGGTGAGATTAGGATGGATCAGGAGAAGGTTAGAGCCCGGTTCTGGAATGGGTCCAGCCCGGTACGAGATTGCAACTCCAGAGATTTTTTGGGGTTTGCGAATTTCTACCGCAGATTCATCCGGGGATTACAGGTGGCCGCAGTCCATTAACTGCCTTGACTTCCAGTATCAGGACCTTCAAGTGGAATCCGGAGGCGGATCGAGCGTTTCTGGATTTGAAGAGGGCGATTCACCAACGCACCGATTCTCTCTCAACCGGACACGCCCGTCAGTTCGTCG
The DNA here is from genome assembly GCF_020615455.1 of Coregonus clupeaformis. NCBI lineage: Eukaryota > Metazoa > Chordata > Actinopteri > Salmoniformes > Salmonidae > Coregonus > Coregonus clupeaformis. The sequence goes on along the minus strand of NW_025537878.1, from coordinate 2,361 downwards.
TTGAAGTGGACGCGTCTGATGTGGGAGTTGGCGCTATCCTGTCGCAGCGATGCTCCACGGACAGTAAACTCCATCCCTCGCCTCACTACTCTCCGTCGCCTTCGCCTGCAGAGAGGAATTACGATGTGGGTAACCGGGAGCTTCTCGCGTGAAACTTGCCTTGGAGGAGTGGCGCCACTGGTTGGAGGAGGCAGCAACCGTTTATTGTCTGGACTGACCACAAGAATCTTGCTTACGTGCAATCGGGCTAAACGTCTCAACTCCCGTCCAGGCCAGGTGGGCGTTGTTTCGGACGATTCAAGTTTGCCACTGACGTTCGACCTGGATCTAAGAACGGCAAGGCGGGACGCCTTGTCCCGGATGTTCTCAAGACGGAGGGGAGAGTGGGTCCAAGACCGAGACTATTCTCCCCCGGAACTGCGTCGTGGGAGCAGTGATGTGGAAGATTGAGGAGGAGGTGCTGGCGTCCCTTCGGACTCAGCCCGGTCCCGGTAACGGTCCACCCGGTCGGTTGTTTGTGCCTGAGTCGGTTCGTCCTGCTGTCCTCAAATGGTCCCACGCCAGCAAGATGGCTTGTCACCCGGCGTGGCTCGGACTATGGCGTTTCTGCAGGCTTTGGTGGCCTGCCATGGCCGAGGATACTCGGGTTGTTGCTGCCAAGCGTTGTCCAGTGTGTGCGCAGAATAAGAGTACCAATCGGCCCAGCTCTGGACTACTTCACCCCCCTTCCTATTCCCCGCGTCCATGGTCGCATCTGGCCCTGGACTTGTCACGGGGTTGCCCGCTTCGAGGAACACGGTGCGTTCTGACTATCGTGGACAGATTCAGCAAGTTCGCCCACTTTGTGCCTATTGCCAAGCTTCCCTCTGCCTCGGAGACGTCCGAGATCCTGGGTTAGGAGGTTTTCAGGGTCCACGGTTTGCCCAGTGATATCGTTTCCCGACCGTGGCCCTCAGTTTACCTCTGCTGTCTGGAAGTCCTTCTGTTTGGCCATTGGAGCTACAGTCAGTCTCACATCTGGTTTTCACCCCCAATCCAATGGTCAGGCGGAGAGAGCCAACAGAAGATGGAATCCACGCTACGCTGTCTGGTCTCTTCCAACCCCACCTCCTGGGCCTCTCAGTTGCCTTGGGTTGAGTATGCCCACAATACTCTCCCCCTACATCTGCCACTGGGATGTCTCCTTCCAGTGCCTGTATGGCTACCAACCCCCCCTGTTCCCTTCTCAGGAGAAGGAGCTATCAGTGCCTTCTGTTCAGGCTCATATTCGTCGTTGCCTACCGGACCTGGCATCGGGCCAGAAAGGGCACTCCTTAGAGGTTCGGATCGGTATCAGCTCCAGGCGAATCGTCGCCGGATCCCCGCTCCCACCTATACCATCGGAGATAGGGTTTGGTTGGCCACACGGGATCTTCCGTTACGGACTGAGTCTAGGAAGTTGTACCGAGGTTCATTGGTCCGTTTGTGGTGGAGAAGGTGATCAATCCGGTGGCAGTTCGAACTCAAACTACCGAGGACGCTCAGAGTCCATCCCACCTTTCATGTCTCCTGCCTCAAGCCTGTCTTCCTCAGTCCTCTGTTGCCTCCTCCGCCTCCTCCTCCTCCTCCTCGGATGATCGGAGGTGGTCCTGCCTACACGGTGCGTCGATCATGGGATTCCAGACGGCGGGGCCGGGGTTTCCAGTATCTCGTGGGACTGGGAAGTAAGGGTCCTGAAGAGAGGAGTTGGATTCCGCGGCGACAGGTCCTAGATGCTGACCTCATCAGGGGATTTCTACCGCCTCCATCCTGGCGCTCGGGAGGTCCGCCCGGTGGCGTTCGTCGGAGGGGGTACTGTAACGATCCCGGCAGTCTGAGTCGGGTCCTGTCTGGTGACTAGTGTCCTGTTCGTAGTCTCCAGTTTCCCGAGGATTCGGGAGCGCTCGGGGAGCTCTCTTGTTTTCCGCACCTGCATCCCGGTCAGCAATCTGCACACCTGGCCCTCATCATCACGCCTTTTTAGGCTCTGGCCAAACATCCAGTTCCTGCTACGGATCGTTAGCCATGAACAGTAGGTGTTCTGTGTATCAGTTTAGAGTTTTCTAGCGTGAGTTTTGTTATTTTGTACTTTGTTGAGTTTTTGTGTTCTTACCTCGTTTTTGTTCCACCTGCAGTCACACGTCCGGAACCTTCACCCCACCTCTGCCTGATGGTCGGGCGGCTGCCGAGTCATCACTGGACCCAGTACTGCACCCCCCAACTACTCAACCACGCCGCCCGCTCTGTCCCTGGATTATTCTGCACCTTTTTGTCGTATCTAATAAACCCTCACCTTCGTTCAACTCTCCTTGTCCTGGTCTGCTTTTTTGGGTTCTGGCTGAG
>NW_025537877.1:0-26163 GCF_020615455.1 Coregonus clupeaformis | reverse complement strand
GATTTAACTGGGATAAGAACCCAAATGCAGACAAGTACACGAAGCCATAGAAGTTTTAACAGGTTTATTTACAATGTTCAAAGTCCAGTATTTCCAAATATATGGGAAGAGCAAGTCCAGGTTACAGGGAGGGTAAGCAGACTCCAGATCAGGGGCAGGTGTGGACGTAATGTCCTAGTGTCCGTGGATGAGTCCAAAAGAGAGGTCCGAGTATTGGAGAGTGGATGGTGGTGGCAGGAGGAAGGCGGAGGCAGGAGTCAGGTCCAAATACTAGCCCAGGGAGAAAAAGTAAATAGAACAGACCAAAAACACAAAGAGCAAAAAATAACCAGGTTGAGTCGTCACTGAGACTAACATGGTTGTTTTGACTATGATCTGACTAAGGAGTGGTAAGTTTGACCGTGTCTTAAAGGGCTGAGGTGATTATGGTGAATGAGCTGCACTGGAACCCCGACTCCCGCACACCAGACCTCACTCCTGGGCAATCAGGGACAAAGACAGAGGGGAGGGGGAGAGCAGAGAGAGAGCTACCAAAGCGGCAGTAGGGCCTAACAGCACCTTCTCTACGGACGCCACCTGGCGGCCGTACAGGGTTTATCGGCATGTAACCCATGAAACTCTCGGACCAGAGCAGGATCCACAATGAAGCTCCTGGGCACCCAGGAACGTTCCTCGAACCACAAACTCCTCCCGACCCACCAGGTACTGAAACCACGACCTCACGGCGGCGAACATCCAGAAGTCGGCCGACAGTGTAGACCGACCCCCACCCAATGCGATCCTGGGCGGAGGAGGGGGACGAGAGGGCGGGCACAGAGGGCTAACCGACACAGGCTTAATCTGGGAAACATGAAAGGTGGAATGAACCAGGGGAGGCAGGAAGCTGTAGCTTAACCGCGCAGGGGTTAACAACAGACAGTATTTGAACGGTCCTATAAAACGAGGCGCCATCTTCTTAGACTCCACCTTCAATGGAAGGTCCCGTGACTTCAGCCATACCTCTTGACCAGGAGAGTAACCGGGAGCCTGGGACGGGTGACGGTTGGCTGCTTGCATGTACGCCGACTCGACAGAGCTACCCTGGCCTTCCTCCAGACCGGAAGCAGCGGCGCGATGTGGGACTGCACCGGTAGCCCGCCTCTCTTGGGAAGGGAACAGGGGAGGTTGATAACCCAGAGCACACAGAAAAGGAGACAAACCAGAGGAAGCGTTAGTCAAGGTGGTATGAGCATATTCCACCAGGGGAGCATGGAGCTCCATGACCCAGGGTTAGACCCAGTGACACAGCGAAGAGCGATCTCCATCTCCTGGTTCGCGGGCTCGGCTTGCCCGTGGTCTGGGGGTGATATCCAGAGGACAGGCTGGATGTAATGCCCAAAGCTTACAGAAAGCTTTCCACACCTGGGAGACAAACCGGGACCCCTGTCAGAGACACATCCGTGGTAGACCAGAAGAGCGGAACACATGTTCAACCAAAATATCAGCCGCTCTCTGGCAGTAGGCAGTTTAGGGAGGGCCAAAAAATGAGCGAACTTAGAAAAACGATCAATCACCGTAAGAATGACAGTCTTACCAGACGCCAGGGGGAAGTCCAGTGACAAAATCCATAGCGCGATATGCGACCAGGGGCCGGCTGGGTATAGGTAGAGAGCCAGATGACCAGCGCTGGCCTGGGTGGAGTTCTACTGTGCACATACTGCATAAGCAGCAATGAAGGCTCGAGTGTCCGCTCCACCGCGGGCTCCACCAGAACTTACGCCGCACAAAGTCAAGGGTCCGCGAAACTCCAGGGTGACAGGTAAGGGGAGACGAGTGAGCCCACTGAAGTACCTGGGAGCGAGCAGACTCAGGGACAAACATCCGGTTAGGAGGACCCCTCCCAGGGTCAGCTTGATGATGTTGAGCCTGTCCAACAATCCCCTCGATGTCACATGTGATGACTGCAATACTGCAGGTAGGGAGGCAAAATGGGTTCAGGGTTACTACCAGTATCAACAAGCCGAATGAACACGAGACAGGGAGCCCAGTGAGTGCGTGACCCAGGACGGATAAGACAGAGAAAAAATTGAATCTCCCAAAAAATAGTGCCCACCTGGCTTGGGTGAGCTGCTTCGCTGACTGGAGGTAAGTCAGATTCTTATATCCGTCCAAACGATGAAGGGTTGTTCCGCTCCCAACCAATGTCGCCACTCGAGAGCCAGCTTAACGGCGTAGCAGTTCACGAGCCAACATCATAATTCCTCTCTGCCTGGAGAAAGTTTCCGAGAGAAAAGCACAGGGATGCAGTTTAGATATCTTCAGGAGAACGCTAAGACAACACTGCACCTACTCCCAGTGTCGGATGCATCCACCTCCACGACAAACTGGTGGTCGGGGTCCGGCTGCATCAGAATGGGAGCCGAGGCAAGCGATGTTTCAGTTCTTCGAACGCTGCATTCGGCCCCTTCATTCCAAGCGAACGGTCGTGAGATGGGAGGTGAGAGCGGTGAGTGGCGCCGCAATGCGGCTGTAGTCCTGGATGAACCTCCTATAGAAGCTCGAGAAACCCCAGGAATCGCTGAAGTTGTTTGCGGGGTAGAGGGAGCTGGCCAGTCCGGGTGACAGCAGAGATCTTAGCTGGGTCCATCCGCAACTCCCCTGAGCTATGATGTAACCCAAAAAAAGAGGTTCAGACAATGAAATTCACATTTCTCCATCTTCACAAACAGTTTGTTCTCCAACAACCTTTGCAACACCTGGCGCACACGTGTAGTCTATGTTCCTGGGAGGACTCTGAGAAAATCAAGATATCATCCAGATAGACAAAAACAAACCGATTCAACATGACCCGAAGGGACATCATTGACTAGTGCCTGAAAAACAGCAGGGGCATTGGACAACCCAAAAAGGCATAACCAGATACCAAAATGTCCCAAGGGTGTGTTAAGGCGTTTCCATTCATCACTTACGAATGCGCACCAGGTGATACGCACTTCGTAGATCCAGTTTCGTAAAGATGGTAGCACCATGAAGGAGGGGAAAAGCAGAATTAAAAAGGCAGAGAATACTTGTTCTTAATGGTGATGTAGTAAGACCACGGTAATCAATACAGGGTCTGAGGGTCTTATCCTTCTTAGCAACAAAAAGAATCCCTCCCTACAGGTGACGAGGAAGGACGATAATACCTGGCCGCCAAGGAGTCCCGAATGTAGTTCTCCATAGCCTCCGTCTCCGGCCGGGAGAGATTGTACAGGCGACTGCTGGGGAGCGGGTCTGGTGGAGGTCAATGAGACGCAGCCGAAGGCCGGTGAGGAGGAAGAGAAGAAGCTCTGTGTTTGCAGAAAACGGATGCCAGGTCATGATACGCGCCAGGGACAGCAGAGAGATCCATGGACTCAGCGGGAGGATGAGGCACAGTACTGGCAGGGAGTCTGAGCAGAACACAAACAATTCACATGGACAAAATGTGCTCCATGAAACAATGTTACCCTGTCACCCAATCAATGTGTGGATTGTGTGGCTTATGAGCCAGGGGGATACAAGGACCAGGGGTGTCTGTGGGCAGTCGAGTAATATGGAATTGAATGTTCTCCGGATGATTTCCGACACTCTAAGACAAACAGGAACAGTTTGATGGGTAGCACGGTCAACAATTGTCCATTTAGACCCTTAGCCTGCAGCGGACAGTCCATAGGAACAGTCTCCAAATCCACTTGTTGAGCCCACTTATCCAAAAAGCTTTGGGCACAGAGTCAATCAGCGCACTAACAGAGAAATTCTGGGACTGCCACTGGAGGGATGCCTGAGCAGAATGCGGGAGAAGAGGAAGAATCGATGCCCGCCTCACCAAAACCTCTCCCCATTAATGATGAGCCGGTCCCTTTCCCCCGGACGAACTGGGCAGGAAGGAACGAAATGACCAAGCTTCTCCACAATACAGGCAGACCCGAGCCTGAATACGACGTGCACGCTCCTCTGAGGACAACCTGCACGACCCACCTCCATGGCTTCGGGTTCAGTGCTCCTCGTATCGATTTCGGGAAGACACGGCTTTCTCCGTAGGGAAGATGCAGGGAGGAGTTTGTTGATGACAGACAGGTTGCTTGGAACTAACACTCCTCTCCCGGCGGCGCTCCCGAATCCGATTATCCAACCTGATAGTGAGAGTGAAATAAGATTATCCAGCGTGAGCCGATTCATCATATGACACCAATTCATCTTTTAAAGTCTCAGACAAAGCATTGATGAACACTCCTTGTAATGCCCTCGTCATTCCAACCACTCACTGCTGCTAAAGTCCGAAACTCCACTGCCATCTCCGCCACACTCACGAGCCCCCTGTCGAAGAGAGATAACAACCAGTTAGCCTCCTTGCCTCGTAGCGGGGTGGTCAAAAACCTTCCTCATCTCCGGTGTGAAGGCAACGTGAAGCGTGCAAATGTCCGACTGACTCTCCCATACCGCGGATCCCCAGGCACGAAGCGGAACCGCTAGTAGAGTTAATAAGGTAGGCAAACGGGCTCTTTCTGAGGCGTAGGTGAGGGGCTGTTGTTCAAACACTAACGAGCATTGAGTCAAAAATCGCCACAGGTTCCCATGTTCCCGTCATAGCGCTCTGGAGCAGGAACAAAAGGCTCTCTGATCTGGGCTGAAGGGGTAGTAAGGGCAGACACTTGATTGGTGAGTAATTGAACCTGATTAAGCAGCACCTGACTGTCCTCAGCAATCGTCTTAAACAGGGTATCATGTTGGCCAAGTAAAATGCCCTGATTGGCTATGGCAGTCCAAATTTCAGTGCACTCTGGGGTGGTATCCGAGCTACTGTCTGCTGGGTTCATGTTGGTCAGATCATACTGTTATGATTTAACTGGATAAGAACCCAAATGCAGATAAGTACACGAAGCCATAGAAGTTTTAACAGGTTTATTTACAATGTTCAAAGTCCAGGTTTCCAAATATATGGGAAGAGCAAGTCCAGGTTACAGGGGAGGGTAACAGATCCAGATCAGGGCAGGTGTGGTACCGTAATGTCCTAGTGTCCGTGATGAGTCCAAAAGAGAGGTCCGGTATTGGAGAGCAGGATGGTGGTGGCAGGAGTGAAGCGAGGCAGGAGTCAGGTTCCAAATATCTGGCACAGGAGAAAAAAGTAAATAGAACAGACCAAAAACACAAAAGAGCAAAAATAACCAGGTTGAGTCGGCAGCGAGACTAACATGGTCGTCTTGACTATGATCTGACGATGAGTGGTAAGTTTGACCGGTCTTAAAGGCTGAGGTGATTATGGTGAATGAGCTGCAGCTGGAACCCTGACTCCCGCACACCAGACTTCACTCCTGCAATCAAGGACAGACAGAGGGGAGGGAGAGAGCAGAGAGAGCTACCTAGCAGCAGTAGGCCTAACAGTGATTACACTACATAGCTGGCTAGATGACTACAGGAGCGCAAAATATGGATGAGCTATTCTCAATGAAAGGGTTCTGAAATATTCTCTTGCCAAAGGCGAGGTGCTGACCGTGAATGCATCATAGTCATCCACCGGTGGAAATGACTGGGACATACAAAGGGGACAGCCCTGGTGCGTCAGATTCAAGCTAATTTGGAGGTTAGTCATCCGGATGTTCCCGGAACAATGGTGGTCTACTCTGACATCACACAGTGGAGGAATTGATGTTCCAGTGGGAAGAGGACATAACAAGGGCATAGAGATGGCCCGGCGCTCTGTCAACCAGCTGGTGTTTGCATTTCTCCATGACAGTCACATGCCCACAATCCGCCACTCTGCCATAAATCACTGTGTCCTTGGGCAGTACCGCAAGGCAGTATCGCAGAGGGTTTCCCAAACTCAGTCCTGGGGGCCCACCCTGGGTGATGTTTGGTTTTTGCCCTAGCGCTACACAGCTGATTCAAATAATCAAAGCTTGATGATGAGTTGGTTATTTGAATCAGCTCAGTAGGATGGCATGTTTATTTATCTTGCTTGGTTAAAATAGAATAGTCTAAAACAGTTGATTTGTTGAAAACAGACTCATTTAATCATGTAGTTAACAAGCATTTCCTTTTTAATTTTGACTGCACGCTGCTGCAGGCTGGCTGCAACCTGATCTCAAAACATTTCATATTATTCTGTATGTAAATCTGTACACTCCATTTAGTATGATATGTTATGTTTTGTATGGTATGTATTAATTTGTAGATGTTCATCATCCATTTTGCATGATATGTTATGAATTGCAATTTCTATGATTATGTTATGAATTGCAATTGTATTATAGTGTTTACGAATTTCAATACGATACAATATATTTTATGAATTTGCAATACGATTGATATGTTATGAATTCCAATGTTAGGCTAGGTGGCTAACGTTAGCTAAGCTAGGGTTAGGTTAGGGTTAGGAGTGAGGTTAAAGGGTTACAAGGTTAGGGGTTAGGGGAAGTACACTGAACAAAAATATAAACGCAACATGTAAAGTGTTGGTCTCATGTTTCATGAGCTGAAATAAAAGATTCCAGAAATTTTCCATATGCACAAAAAGCTTATTTCTCTCAAATGTTGTGCACTGAAGTTTGTTACATCCCTGTTAGTGAGCATTACTCCTTTGCCGAGATAATCCATCCACCTGACAGGAGTGGCATATCAAGAAGCTGATTAAACAGCATGATCATAACACAGGTGCACCTTGTGCTGGGGACAATAAAAGGCCACTAAAATGTGCAGTTTTGTCACACAACACAATGCCACAGATGTCTCAAGTTTTGAGGGAGCATGCAATTGGCATGCGGACTGCAGGAATCTCCACCAGAGCTGTTGCCTGATAATTTAATGTTCATTTCTTTATCATAAGCCACCTCCAACGTTGTTTTAGAGAATTTGGCAGTACGTCGAACTCGGCCTCACAACCGCAGACCCTATGTATGGCGTCGTGTGGCGAGTGGTTTGCTGATGTCAACGTAGTGATCAGAGTGCCCCATGGTGGTGGTGGGGTTTTGGTATGGGCAGGCATAAGCTACGGACAACGAACACAATTGCATTTTATCGATGACAATTTGAATGGACAAAAATACCGTGACCAGATCCTGAGGCCCATTTTGAGGCCCATTTATTTTTAAGGTATCTGTGACCAACAGATGCATATCTGTATTACCAGTCATGTGAAATCCATAGATTAGGGCCTAATTAATTCATTTCAATTGACTGATTTCCTCATATGAACTGTAACTCAGTAAAATCAATGAAATGCTTGCATGTTGCGTTTATATTTTTGTTCAGTATTTTTGCAAAATAGCAAAAAAGTAGTACATTTCCATTTCCATAGTAAGCAGTTGCAATGTTGGTAATTAGGTAAAATGCTAAAGTTGTCCATGATGAGATTTGAACACTCAACCGTTGGGTAGCTAGAAATTCCTGTTACACGCCCATCCTTCCAACCCGACCAACCACCCTCATTGTTGCCTTAAGTAACCTTCTGTCTTATGTAGCCATACAAAACATATCATACTTTCCCGGGTTTACATTTACTATGTTACGTCTAGTCTATGAGACCAAGCTGGCACACGGCAAGTACCTTAAGCAAGCAATGATCCTGATGTTGTTGTACCTTGGTGCACCATGTGCAGCCCCCTGACTACGTTTTACTTGTAGATGGTGACTTTAGATTTTCTGTGAACACACTGAAAAGTAATTTGACACTGTTTTGATCAGTCAGCACACATTTGGATTATAATAATGTCAAGACAGCAGGAGAGGAAGTTTATGCCAGAGTTGGAATTTATTCGAAACAGCGATAATGTCAGTCTGGTAAGTTGATGCTAACATGCACAGCTGAGGTTCTGTTTACATGTGCGTTTGGGGTTCAACCATTTACTATATGTGGTTCAACATAGCTAACTTACAGTTTCTTAACAAAGCAATTTATTTTCTCATCTATGGTTTGTGTTGTGGTCTTGGTTGTTATTAGTTGAATAAATGTAGTGTAGTTAACTGCAGTGTTTGTCCTGTCTGACAGCTTGATCAGTGCAATGCAAATTAATGTGATTAGCGTGGCAGTTTCCCAAAGTTTGGTGGTTTTAAAACGTAACGTTAGCTAACTAGTTATATTTTTGTAAGAAAGTATGATATACTGGCCATACACGTTAGCTAACATAACAGTCTTAAGTTGGCTAAGGTTACTTAGCTAGCTCAGCTTAATTGGCTGTCATAGCAGCCAAGGACGTTCGCTAGTTTATTTGTGCATATTTGTTTGTGCTACGATTACACGCAAGTGTCTAGATCAGTAGTTTACACATGTGAAAAACCTTACTTGGCAAAATATACAGTGGCTTGCGAAAGTATTCACCCTCCTTGGCATTTTTTCTATTTTGTTGCCTTAAAACCTGGAATTAAAATGTACTTTTGGGGGGTTTGTATCATTTGATTTACACAACATGCCTACCACTTTGAAGATCAAATAAGACAAAACAACAGAAAACTTGAGCGTAAATAACTATTCACCCCCCAAAGTCTTTGTAGAGCCACCTTTTGCAGCAATTACAGCTGCAAGTCTCTTGGGGTATGTCTCTATAAGCTTGGCACATCTAGCAATGTCGTAGAAATATTTGACTCAAAAGTAGTCAACTCAAAAATATCTCTCAAGAGACTGGAACTTGTGAATCCAAAAATTAGACTTTATTATTTGCATAACAAAGCCGAGCTTGCTCCATGGAACAACTGTCTTTCTTTGGCTTAGAGCTCCCTTTTATACACACAAATGCATAATCATGTTTACATAGCATACAATTACTCCCCTTAGGGCAAATTATTAACTTATTGTAGTGCCACTCTACCCTTATCTTTCAACGTCCAGATGTCACATGTGGCTTACTCCAAAAGGCCATGGGCGCTTTTCCATATGAGGCCTCTTCCACTTATCTCATTATATTGGTGGCAGACCCTTTCTCAAAAATAATACACATACATACATACATTAAGATATGGTTACACACTGTATTGGCTATATTCCTTATTTAAACATACATCTGGATTATAGAATGTCAATCATGTTTACTATATTTTACTTTTGACATTTCCCAACATTTGCCTTAATGATACATAAAATATTACCATATAATCCCCCTTTGGGACTTTCCCAACAATGTCCCAATAATACAAAGATAAATTTTAAAATGAATGTAAGCATGTGCATTTACTTATTCTTAGCCTTGCCATATGTGGTTACCTTTATATGCATATATTTAAACCAATATATCTTCCTCTTTGGTTGACCCATCCTGATGAGGACCCAGAGCCCAGTCAGGTATTGGTTACAATTCTGAAGGTTTTCCTCTATATTAACCTCCAAGTTTTCCTGTTGGGCTTTGTAACCATGGCAGGCCCATCCACCCCCAGGAACAACTTCATTCAAAGATTCAGGATTCCCAAATGGACAGTCCATTGGTCCTCCTTTAACATTACAAGGTTTCCCATATTCATTAACATACTGTCCTGGAGCTCCCTGAACTGGGTGTATTTATTTGGCTGAACTAGTAACAATTGTCTGTACAGTCATTTGTTTTACTGTGGTTTGAATCAAACGTGATTTTAACAGAGGTAGTATACAACAAAACACTACTCCCATTACTACAAGTGATATTCCTATCATTATTGCCATTTTTGTAAACATTGCACCCCATTTTCCCAAAGTTAAGTCCATCCAGTCCCAAACATGAGCATCATACCCAGCATTGTCCCTTAACCTCTTTTCGTAGTCCTTTGAGCTTAGTCATTGCTTCAGTGAAAGAACCTGGGGCAGTATTATTGGGGATAAAAAGTACAACATTCATCTCCAAACATAACACAAATTCCACCTTTTTCCGCTAATAGCCAGTTTAGAGCCTGCCTATTCTGCCATGCCATTCTACTGGTAGCCTGTACATGCTCTCCTAGAGCTGATAATGCAGAGTCTGTGTAATTAATAAACCTTTGTTGATTATAATAAATATAATTGATCCATTCTAGGTTTTTGTTGGTTGAAATGCAGACAAATATTGATTCAAATCCTGCTTTAATTTAATCTCTTGCCTTATATTCATTTGGAATTCCTCTGGGTTGACCTATTGCATCTAAATATTTTATTATTATTCTGTGCATCCCTATTTGTTGTTTTGTCTACCTCCCACTCTGATATAACCACCTCCTGAAGCATTTGTACTCCTTGCACATACTCCCTTCCATCCTTTAGGCAAAGTAGCTCTAATCTTTTGTTCTCCACAAACCCAAATAAATCTGCCACTGCCACTGATTGATCCTCATAAGGAGAAATCAATGGCATTGCCAGTGTTTGCTTCTCACATTCCCCAGGGTCACCCGGCCCTCCATTTGTAGCTATTACCCCAGTACTTGATCCTGCTGCCTGATAAACTGCTCTGTGGGGGGTATCTGCATTCCAGGACATATCTTTATTTAGGTGCCATGTGGTCTCACACTTTTCCTTAAATTTTCCCAAATCGTGCTCCCCATCCGTTTTATTGTAGCATTCATAATTTTGATTAGAGTCTATACGGTATTTTTCCGGTGCTTCCATTTTTCTGGGCTCTATTCTGATATCACATTTTTTACACCACTCTCCCCATCCTATTTGATTATAGAATCTGTAATGATAGGGATTTCCCAAAAATGATAAACATTCTGCAGGACAATAGGGCCTTTCTCCTTTTTTAAGATGACAGTAGCTTCGTTTAAAGTTAGCACAGTCCTTGTAACTGTGTGGATTTGGTATTACTATCAATTCTTTTAACGGAGAAGGAGCACATACTAAACAATTAGTTTTTCTATTAATTATTTTAGCTGAATATTGTGCCCATTTGTACCAATCATTTTGCATGGCTCCCTCCCATAGCCTTTCTATTTTGTTGATGCTTTCATTACTTTCGGTATTACTGTTGGGGCTGAAGTAGATTGTCTATTTTCCTGACTTCCCCAATTAGTTAAAGAATCCCATACATTTTGAAAAAACACAGTTGTTCCTATTTTTTCTAATCCTGTCTTTGTTGGTTCAACTGCTATAGTACTTAGTGGTCCTTGGGTAGAGTTCATAGTTACATTAACTATTTCAGGTTCTTCTTCCTGTCTAGATTGGTGTTTGGAAATTGGATCAATGTTGTTATACTATTCCCTTCTAACCCTTTAACGCTCACTATTTCCAATATGTACTTAGCATTATTATCTTGAGTCAATTCTTTAAAGGTAATTTCCCAACTAGTGTCTCCTTTGTTAACTTCTATTTGGCAACCATATTCATCCCAGATTGCTTCTCCTCTTGTTTGATGATTAGCCCACCCACAAAGTGATTTTTCTGGCAGAGGTTTTATCCTACGTATTGAAAATGATTTTTGAGTTTCCATAGCTGTCAGTACTTGGGCTGGAATAGAAATACTGATTCGAGCTATTTCCAAAGGTACATGCTTTTTTTCTATTTCTTATTTTAGCTTCAGGAACCAATTTCTTGTTTGGCTTGTTTTATATCCATTATTTTTCCATGTCCATTCCCTTTTATCTCAACTTCTACACAATTATTTTTTAGGCATTTTATTCTAAACATTGCATATCCTTTAATCGGACATTTCCCCAATCTAGGCCATCCTGTGTACGATACTTGTTCTTTATTCACTACAACAATTCTTCCTGGCTCAGTAAGACTATCTCTAGAATATTGTATAGTTGTAGGCAGACTCACCACCATCTCTCCTAGGTTAACTGCTATTACGTTAGAGCAATTCCACAGTTCTTAAATTGTCGGAGATCATGTGAGGGCAGAGAAGTAATTGTGGGAAAGTCCCTTTCCTCAACAGCAGAGGAGTCTCTTCCTTCAATGGTAGAAATATCACTTCCTCCTCCTTCTCCTGTTGTCCCTCCATTCCCTCGGTCTCTGCTTGTGTTTGGGGGATCTGCCATGGCAGGTATCCTATCAGTAGTATTCCCACATCATCAGGCCCCCACCTCCCTACTCTCCAAATTTTCAGGAGGGAGTGCCTGTTGTCTTTCGACGTTGGCACTTGGACTCGTGCTTGCTTCTTCTTCTTGGACTTCATCTGGTGCCTCGACATCCTCCGCTTCCCCACGGCTCGCCGATGGCAGACCGGTTCTCTTCGGGACCCTGGTGCAGTGGTTTAGATGGTACCACGCCGTGCTTCCTTCCACCTGTACTGCTGTGGGCGTTGCTCGGATCACCGTATATGGTCCTTCTCTCCTGGGCTCGTTCCACTTCCTGCGAAACACTCTCGGATGTAGACTCGATCTCCTGGAATCACCGGCCCTGGCTCCTCTGGTCCAGGTTCCGGTTCTCGCCTTTTTCCTGGAGATAGATCACTTTATGTATAGCAGTTAGTTGTCTTACATATGCTTTAAGTTCCATATCTTATTGTTCCAATGAGGGTCCTTTGTAGGGCCCTCTTAGACCTGGCACTGGCATGGGTCGACCCGTAAGCATTTCATGCGGGGTTAGATGCGTATTTCTCTTAGTTTGCATGCGATAACTCATCAACGCTAGTGGTAGTGCATCCACCCAATTGAGCTTCGCACTGGCACAGATTTTATTCAGTTTAGCCTTGAGGGTGCCATTAATTCTCTCAACCATCCCCTCAGATTGCGGCCGATACACATACCCTAATCTTTGCTTAATCCTTAGCTGCTGTAATACTTGCTTCACTGTTTTCTGAATAAATGCTGATCCATTGTCTGAACTGATTTCTGTTGGTATTCCAAATCTGGGTATTACTTCTCTGGTTAGAAATTTGATTACTGTTCCTGATTCTAGATCTGCTGAGGGTACCGCTTCTACCCATCTACTGAATCTATCTATGATCACTAGCATGTACCTTTTGCCATTCACCTTTTTTTATCATATCTACATAGTCCATGACTAAGTGTCGAAATGGTCCTTCAGGAACTGGTATGTGCCCTATAGGCATTGTTATTCCTTTCCTTACATTGTTTTGTGCACACACCTCACATCTTGCTAATGCCTCATCTATTGTTGCCTGTTGGTATGGAGACCAGTATCCTTGTTTTTTAATTTTCCTTACTATTTCCCCCCTTGCGCAATGGTCAAAACCATGTGCATCAGTTATCAGTAAGTTGAGCAACACAATGGGTGCTACTATGGTTCCTTCATGAGACCTCCATAATCCCTTCACATCTTTGGTGGCCCCTCTTTGGTGCCACATAGTCTGTTCATACGGTCCTGCTCTTTCCTGCATCCTTATTATATCATCTGGCTGTGGTATGGATTCAATAATGACCATTGGTGCTGTTAACACTGGGACGGTGCATCTAGATGCCTTCCTTGCAGCTTCATCAGCTGCATTGTTTCCTTTGGTTATAAATCCCTTTCCTTTCATATGCGCCTGACATTTCACTATCGCCAATTTAGTGGGATACATTAACACCATCATTAATTCCACAATCTGCTCGTGGTGTTGTATGGGTGTACCATTGCTTTTCTTGAACCCTCGCTGCTTCCAGACTGCCCCAAATAAATGACACACAGTTGGCTGAATCAGTATAGATATTAACAGTTTTTCGTTTTCCTAGGATGCAAGCTGCAGTGAGTGCTTTTAGTTCAGCCAACTGGGCTGAGCATGGCTGTGGACAGTATTCTGCTATCACCTCTTTGAAATATTCTCCTTGTTTTTGCACTACTGCATAACCTGCATGATTTCCCACATGATCTTTATAACAGGATCCATCAACAAAATACTCTTCAAGCACTCTTTCCCAGGCTCGACAATGGGGTTGACTCAAGTCTGGCCTTAGTCGAGTAAATGTCAATGAATCTGCTACACAGTCATGTGCTTGCCCCTCAAACTCCAAGGGGATTCTTTCAGCTGGGTTTACTGTACTGCATCGTTTAATGGAAACATCTGGATAGGTCAATAGAGTCATGTATTCTTGTCAAGAGGTGAGGTGTATGTGGGGTGGAAGTCAGGCGCAGGACACCGAGGCTCAGTCCAACAGAGTTTACTCAAATAATCCAACAAGGAAACGGTAAACAAACTGCCTCAAAAACACAGAGGCGAGCATTACGCACAATGCGTAAAACACTAAAACAGAAAACAAGAAACGAAACACGCAGCACTACGACAGGCGAACAACAACACACAATCCTACTAAGCAAACAGACAGAACTTATAGGACAGGTGATCAATAAACAATTGGACACAGGTGTGACAGACAGACAAAAGCAATCACACACAGAACAAAGATCGGTGGCAGCTAGTACTCCGGGGACGGCGACCGCCGACGCCTGCTCGTACAAGGAGGAGGAGCAGCCTCGGCAGAATCCGTGACAGTACCCCCTTGACGCGCGGCTCCAGCGTGCACCGACCCCGGGCCTCGGGGACGGCCAGGAGGACGCGGACCCGGGCGCGTGGGATGCCCACGGTGGAACTCAGTCAGGAGGGATGGATCGAGGATGTCCCTCCTGGGCACCCAGGACCGTTCCTCCGGACCGCACCCTCCCACTCCACGAGATACTGAGACCACTCCTCCGGCGCCTCGAGTCCAATATAGTCCGGACCCTGTACGCGGTGCCCCCTCGATGTCCAAAGGGGGTGGAGGGGTCTCTCCTATCTCCTCCTCTTGGAGTGGACCAGCTACCACCGGCCTGAGAAGAGACACATGGAACGAGGGGGTTAATATTTTTGTACTCAATAGGCAGTTGTAATCTGTAACACACCTCGTTCAATCTTCTCAGGACTTTGAAGGGTCCCCACAAACCGCCGACCCAGCTTCCGGCAGGGCAGGCGGAGGGGCAGGTTTCGAGTCGAGAGCCAGACTCGATCTCCCGGTGCGTACACGGCCCCTCACTGCGGTGGCGATCGGCGCCGCCTTCTGTTGACGGATGGCACGCTGCAGATGGACATGGGCAGCGCCCCACGCCTCTTCTGAGCGCCGAATCCACTCGCCCACCGCAGGGGCCTCGGTCTGGCTCTCGTGCCACGGTGCCAGGACCGGCTGATACCCTAAAATACACTGGAAAGGTGTTAATCCGGTGGAGGAGTGGCGGAGAGAGTTCCGGGCCATCTCTGCCCAGGGATATACCTCGACCACTCCTCCGGCCGGTCCCGGCAATAGGACCTCAAAAACCTACCCACATCCTGGTTAACACGTTCAACCTGCCCATTGCTCTCTGGGTGGTACCCCGAGGTAAGGCTAACCGAGACCCCCAGGCGTTCCATAAAAGCCCCCAGACTCTGGAGGTGAACTGGGGACCTCGGTCGGACACAATATCCTCGGGGACCCCATAGTGCCGGAACACGTGGGTAAAGAGGGCCTTCGGCGGTCTGTAGGGCAGTAGGGAGACCCGGCAGTGGGAGGAGACGACAGGCCTTAGAAAACCGATCCACAACGACCAAAATGGTAGTATTACCCTGGGAAGGGGGGTAGATCGGGTCACAAAATCTACAGATAGGTGGGACCATGGTCGTTGTGGAACGGGCAGAGGATGTAACTTACCCCTGGGCAAATGTCTAGGTGCCTTACACTGGGCACACACCGAGCAGGAGGAGACATAAACCCTCACATCCCTGGCTAACGTTGGCCACCAGTATTTCACGCTAAGGCAGTGCACCGTCCCCACCAATACCAGGATGTCCAGAGGAGGGTGATGTATGAGCCCACGAAATAAGCCGATCACGAACCTCGAGCGGAACGCACGTCCGCCCCACAGGACACTCGGGGGGGGTAGGGTCGGTACGCAGCGCCCCGCCGATTTCCGCATCGACCTCCCATACTACCGGAGCCACCAGACAAGACTTCGGCAGTATGGAAGTAGGCTCAATGGACCTCTCCTCCGTGTCATACTGTCGGGACAGTGCGTCTGCCTTACCGCTCTGGGACCCAGGGATGTTGTGATCTTAAACACAAACCGGGTTAGGAACATGTTCCACCTAGCCTGACGAGGGTTCAATCTCCTAGCTGCCCGGATGTACTCCAGGTTGCGGTGATCAGTCAGAATGAGAAAAGGGTGTTGAGCCCCCTCAAGCCAATGCCTCCACACCTTTAGGGCCTGGACTACAGCTAACAGCTCCCTGTCCCCAACGTCATAATTGCGCTCCGCCGAGCTGAGCTTCTGGAGTAGAACGCACAGGGGCGGAGCTTAGGTGGCGTGCCGGACCGTTGTGACAGGACTGCCCCTATACCGGTCTCGGACGCGCCCACCTCTACTTGGAAAGGCAAAGAGGGATCCGGATGTGCCAGCACCGGGCCGAAGCGAACAGGTTCTTCAGCTTGACAAATGCCCTGTCCGCCTCAGCTGACCACCGCAGGGAAGCGCACCGGACCCCCTTTAGCAGGGACGTAATGGGAACTGCAACCTGTCCAAAACCCCCGGATAAACCTCCGGTAGTAATTAGCAAAACCCAAGAACCGCTGCACCTCTTTTACGGTGGTTGAGTTTGCCAATTACGCACAGCTGATACCCGATCTACCTCTATCTCCACGCCAGACGCGGACAACCGATAACCCAAAAAGGAGACGGACTCCTGGAAGAACAGGCATTTTCTCTGCCTTGACATACAAGTCATGCTCCAACAGTCGTCTCAATACTCGGGCGCACCTGGGCTACATGCTCGGCTCGTAGAAGAATACACTAGAATGTCGTCAATGTACACCACTACACCC
Source organism: Coregonus clupeaformis (assembly GCF_020615455.1). Classification (NCBI taxonomy): domain Eukaryota; kingdom Metazoa; phylum Chordata; class Actinopteri; order Salmoniformes; family Salmonidae; genus Coregonus; species Coregonus clupeaformis. The sequence goes on along the minus strand of NW_025537877.1, from coordinate 9,528 downwards.
TGCCCATGCATGTCCCGGAAAATCTCATCAACAAAGGATTGGAAGACTGAAGGAGCATTCATTAACCCATACGGCATGACGAGATACCGAATGACCCGAGGTGGTGCTAAATGCTGTTTTCCATTCATCCCCCTTTAATGCGCACCAAATTGTACGCTCTCCTGAGATCCAACTTTGTGAAGAAACGCGCTCCGCGTAATGACTCCGGTCATCGCCGCAATCAGTGGAAGTGGGTAACTGTATTTACTGTGATCTGATTGAGACTACGGTAATCAATACACGGGCGCAATCCCCCGTCCTTCTTCTTCACAAAGAAGAAACTCGAGGAAACCGGAGAAGTAGAGGGGCCGTATGTATCCCTGTGCCAAGGACTCGAGCTATGTAAGTCTCCATAGCCGCAGTCTCCTCTTGAGACAGGGGATACACACGACTCCTGGGAAAAGCTGCTCCGGTCTGGAGATTTATCGCACAGTCCACCTGTCTATGAGGAGGTAGCCGTGCTGCTCTCGATTGCTAAACGCTAGTGCTAAATCCTCATACTGGGGAATGCGCAGTGCGGGCACTTGGTTCGGACTCTCTACCGAGGTCGCCCCTATGGAAACACCTAGACATCTCCCTACACACTGGGCAGACCACTCCATAAGAGCCCTCTGTTGCCACGCTATGGTAGGATCGTGGGTGCTTAACCAGGAAGCCCCAACACCACTGGGTACGCAGGAGAGTCAATCAGATAGAACTGAATGATTTCCTCATGACCCCCTGCGTAGTCATCGTCAGCGGTGCCGTGACATCCCTGATTAGACCCGACCCCAACGGCCGGCTGTCTAACGCATGGACAGGGAATGGAACTTCTACCGGCCGAAGGGGGAATTCCTAACCTAGCACAAAATGCCCGATCAATAAAGTTCCCAGCTGCGCCTGAATCTACTAGCGCCTTATGCTGGGAATGAGGTGCCACCTGTGGAAAACGCACAGGAATGCTCATGTGACCAACAGAGAGCTCTGCGTAAGTGGGGCGCCTACTCACCTGGAATGACTCCCCAGTGCGTGACCTGTTGTCCCCTCTCTCAGAAGACCCTCCCCAGCACCTGGCCGTGGTGTGTCCTCCACGGCCACAGTTGGTGCAGGGATTGGCCCTCCTCGGGTTCTCCCTCCTCCTCTCTCTAGCGCCAGCACCCCGAGCTCCATAGGAATTGGCTCAGAGGTGCTGGAGGATGGAATGGACGACCCCCACTCGGGACGTCCGCGGCGGCCAGCAGGGTGTCAAGCCTGATGGAGATGTCCACCAGCTGGTCGAGAGCATAGGTTGGTGTCCCTGCAGGCCAGCTCACGACGAACGTCCTCTCGCAGGCTACACCGATACTGGTCGATGAGGGCCCTCTCATTCCATCCCGCATCCGCAGCTAACGTCCGGAACTCCAGTGCGAACTCCTGTGCGCTCCTCTTCTCCCTGTCGGAGGTAGAACAGACGCTCCCCCGCCGCCTTCCTTCAGGTGGGTGATCGAAGACTGCCCGGAAGCGGCGGGAGAACTCAGCGTGAGGTGATGGTAGCTGCGTCTATTCTCGTCCATTCGGCGTTGGCCCATTCCAACGCCTTACCGGATAGACAGGAGATGAGGGCGGCGACGCTCTCTCCGTATCCCGAGGGCGCTGGGTGTATAGTAGCCAGGTATAGTTCTATCTGCAGGAGGAAACCCTGACACCCGGCTGCAGAACCGCCATATGCCCTCGGGAGCGAGAGCCGAATGCCACTGGGTTCCGGTGCTGAGAGAGGAGGACTGGTCGTTGGTGATGGGATCGTGGGTGATGGCGTGGGCACTTCCCTCGTCACCAAGCGACTCATCTTGTTGGACACCTCGTCAAGGGCGGCCTCAAGTTGCTGGAACAAGCTGTCTTGATAGCGTAACTGCTCCTCCAGCAACCTGGGTGCCGCTACTGCTCCTGCTGACTCCATGATGGTGTGTTGTTCTGTCAAGAGGTGAGGTGTATGTGGGGTGGAAGTCAGGCGCAGGACACCGAGGCTCAGTCCAACAGAGTTTACTCAAATAATCCAACAAGGAAACGGTAAACAAACTGCCTCGAAAAACACAGAGGCGAGCATTACGCACAATGCGTAAACACTAAAACAGAAAACAAGAAACGAAACACGCAGCACTACGACAGGCGAACAACAACACACAATCCTACTAAGCAAACAGACAGAACTTATAGGACAGGTGATCAATAAACAATTGGACACAGGTGTGACAGACAGACAAAAGCAATCACACACAGAACAAAGATCGGTGGCAGCTAGTACTCCGGGGACGGCGACCGCCGACGCCTGCTCGTACAAGGAGGAGGAGCAGCCTCGGCAGAATCCGTGACAATTCTAAAGTTCTAGCATTGGTAAGGACAAACTTCCCTTGTTCTATTAGTTCCGCTATTTTATGGTGTGTATGTATTGTTACCGGGTATCCCATAGCAATTGTGGACTCTTTGTCATATGCATATTGTATTGCAGCTAGACCTTGATAACAGGGTGGATATCCCTGGGCAACAGAATCTAGTTTAGAACTATAATACGCAATAGGTTGTTTTCGTCTTCCACTACATGTATCTTGCATAAGTACTGCTGTTGCATACCTATCACATCTGTTTGCCACATACAACAAGAATGGTTTTGTGTAATCTGGGGCTGCTAGAGCCGGAGCTGACTGCATTTGCTTCTTCATTGTTTCAAACGCAGTCAATGCATCACTGTTCCATTCCAGGCTTGCTCTGAGGTCTAGTTGTCCTGCTTCTTTCATGATTTCTCGCAGAGGAGCAGTTTTAATCGCATACTCCTCTATCCAGTCTGAGCTGAATCCAGTCATCCCTAAGAACGTCATCATCTGAGCAACTGTTTGAGGGAGTGGTGCCTTGCTGATTCCGTCCAGTTGTCCTGGCGCTATCGCCTTTGTTCCATGTGCAATTGTTATTCCTAGATATTCAACTTGTGATTGGCAGTACTGAAGTTTCGTTTTTGACACCTTGTGTCCTCCTTCTGCCAGTCGCTTTAAAACCTTCATAGAATCAGCATGGCATTGTGCTAAGGAGGCAGCGCAGATCATCCACATACTGGATCAATGTTCCTTCAAGTATTAGATCTTCTAGATCTGTTCTTAACACCCTGATTGAACACATGAGGAGAATGCTTAAATCCCCCTGTGGCGTCCAGTATATGTGTATTGCTTACCTTTGTAGGTAAATGCAAACAAGTGTCTGCACTCTTCTGCCAGGGGAACACTAAAAAATGCTTCACATAGGTCAATCACTGTGATGTACTTGGCTTCTGGAGGAACATTGGTGAGTAGCGTATGCGGTTTTGGAACATCAGCAGGCCAATCTTGTACTATGTCATTTATGGCTCTTAAGTCATGTACCAGCCTCCACTTTTTCCCATCTGCTTTAAGGACCAGCAACAAAGGTGTGTTACAACAACTTTGCGTTTCTATCAGTACTCCTGCTTTTATCAGTCCCTCAATTGTGGCACTGATGCCCTCTACTGCTTCAGGCTTCATATGGTATTGAGCCCTCCAAGGGGGCTTAACATCTGCCTTTATTTTGACAAACACAGGACTTGCTGATTTTACCAATCCAACATCTGTATCATGTTGTGACCATACCTCATGAGGTATGTTTTTCTCCATTTCCTGTTTTTGCTGGTCCTCAAATTCTGTTGCTTCCCCTAGCTGTGTTAGCTGTTGGGATGTAACTTCCACTTCCCTTGGGTCCCCAGTCATTATTGTAGTATGGTGTATCTTGATTAAGGCTTTATCTTTTGAGTGATAAATCAGTGGATTGTCTGTCTTGTTCCTTTGAATTGTTTTTGCTCGCTTCATCATGGGGCCCAAATCATTTGCCTCCATTCTGCTCCTTGTTTTCCTATAATTATGTACTGAGACATTATAGTTACTGATTTTCCATTTGCATTTAACAACCACAGTTGCTCTAAAAGATCATCAAGATAGGGATCATATTGCATGGTGCAGTGAAATTTTGATTTTCCTCTTTCTGCTTCTGGTATCTGAGCCTGAATAAACCTACCCCATTTCTTTACTACCCTATCTACTTCTGTCTCAATATCCCCTAACCAATAGACATTTGCTGTATCCTGTTTCATTACCACTTGTAAGTTTAACCCTGCCTTGTCTATAATTACCCCTTCAGAGGAACATCTAATTTGTATATCCATTTTGCATAGGGCATCTCTTCCCAATAGATTGACAGGGGTGTGTTCTGATACAAGTATAGGGAGGGTTGCGGATTTGTCATCCGCTGTCAGGCGAACTGGAGCTGTCAAAGGAATTAACTGCGTTTGTCTCGAGAATCCTACAGTTTTGGCATATTTGCCAGACATGGGGAGGTGTGAGGCATAATTTGAACTTACACAGGTGTTAGTGGCTCCAGTGTCAACCATCATGGTGTGCCTCTGTTCTCCATTTGAACCTGCAACATCAGCTCGTGTAGTTAGTACTGGAAACTGACCCTCCCTGTAGGATTCTCTGGGCACCCCTAGTACTCTGATTGGGCCTGCCCATGGATTCACAGGACCTTGGATTTGTTGCTGATTTTGTTGCCAGCCGTCTGCTTGCTTCCAATTATTTTGGTTTTGTTCCCCTGTTGTTGCCAGGGGGTTTATGGGGCAGTTTTGTCTGGTATGCCCTGGCTGCTGGCATCCCCAGCAAATTCCAGGTGGCCCTTGTGGGCCCCGATTTCCTCCTTTCTGATTATTTTGCTGACATTTTTGCTGTTTATTGTTATTATTCCATTGCCGGGGTTGTTGTGCATACACATTCACTACTGGTGCTGTGGGTTGTACTTGGGCCTGTGGCGCGGGAGGCAGATATGGCCCTCCTGGAGTGACTGCAGCCATCATTCCTGTTTCATTCGCAGGTGCTGTTACTGGGGCCTGGATTTTCTTCTTCCCTCTGTTTGTCAGTTCTTCCAATTGGAGTTGAGTCAGTTTCCTCAATGTCTCTCCCCTGCTCCATAAGTCTCTGTTCATCCTTTCTGTGTTTTTCTACTGCATGTATCACATGGTCACATAATTCTTTGTGTGTCTTTGAGGTTAGTCCCACCACATCCCTCCAGCCTGCTTCTCACTGATTGGGGCATGGCCTCTATTATTGAGTTTCGAATAGAGTTGTCATCAGTGGGTCCCCCTTCTGGATCTCGTTCTGTTTCCAGTCTCCATCGCTTTCATCTGTTCATGTAGATAGGCAGCTGGATTCTCAGTTTCTCCCAGTGTCCCCCCTTTCAGTGACTTGGGGTCAATTCGCCCGGGTATTCCAGTCTTAGTGCTTGCCAGACTTCAGGCGGTGTGAATCAAAGTCCATCCCATCTCCTTGTGGGTCACTCACTTCTCTACTCAGGTCACTGTTCCCAGTATATCCTCAATTTTTGCCTTTCCAACCACCCTCGCTAACAGTGCCTTCAGATCCCCACAGCCAGCAGTTTCCCCCATGGTTTGTTCCTCAAAAATTCTAATCCATTTTCCTGCCCCATCATGCAAATCTGGCAGACGGGCAACCAATCCTTCGGTCCCTATGATCCCCACGAAACATAGTGAGCCTGGGTACCTTTTATTAGAATTGGATATTGTCCCTTGTATTTTTCAGGTTGTCACACCCTGGCTCGGGGACTCATTATGTTGAGCCAGGTGTGTTCATTCTATATTTTCTGTTTCTTTGGTGGGTGTTCTAGGTTGTCTATTTTCTATGTTTGCGGTGTGGACTCCCAATCAGAGGCAACGAGTGTCAGCTGTCGGCTGGTTGTCTCTGATTGGGAGCCATATTTAATCTGTCTGTTTTTTCTTTCGGGTTTGTGGGATTTGTTCGTGTGTGTTCGTGTTGTACCATAGACGCTACGCATTCGTTGTTTATTGTTTTGTTCGTGGTGAGCATTTAATAAATAGAATATGTTCACTCGCAACGCTGGGCCTTGGTCTCCTCATTAGACGATCGTGACAGAAAATCCCACCAGTACCAGACCAAGCAGCGTGAGGAGGAGAGAGGAAGGACCTGGGATCAGTGGAGTAGGAGTTTCGGCTGGGCCCCGCTAAGTGAAGAGAAGAGAGGCTGGTCTATGGAGCAATGGATCAAGAGCCGACTGGGTCAAGCCCATTGAGGAGCTGAGTGACGAGGGGTTGGAGACAGAGGAGCGAGAGGTGGGCGAAACGATGGAGGCCTGGCCCACGGGGAGGAGAGACCCCCAGAAAATGTTTAGGGGGGGGGGCTCACGACGTGGGACGACGGGGCAGCAGGAGGCCGCGAGGGAGCGGTACAGCGGGTGTGAAGAGGAGGCCGCCAGGTTAAGGGGGGCCACTGGTCACAGAGGAGAGGGAAAGTGTGGAGGCACGGCGAGAGGTACTGGTGTGTTACCAGTCCGGTCCGGCCCGTTCCTGATCCCTGCGTAGGGCCAGTGGTGTGTGTCCCCAGTACGGTCCGGCCTGTTCCTGTTCTTCGCATCGAGCCTGTGGTGCGTGACCGTCAGCCCGGCCCGCCTGTTCCTGCTTCCCGCACCGAGCCTATGTGCGCCGGCCGCCAGCCCGGCCCGCCTGTTCCTGCTCCCTGCACTAAACCTGTGGTGCGCTCGCAGCCTTCCGGCCTGCGTTCCTGCTCTCCGCACCAAGTCTGTGGTGCGCGTCGCCAGCCCGGCCCGGCCTGTTCCTGCTCCCCGCACTGAAACCTGTGGTGCGCGTCGCCAGCCCGGTCCGGCCCGTTCCTGCTCTCCGCACTAGAGTCTGTGGTGCGTTTCGCACAGCCCTGTCCGTCGTTCCTGCTCTCCGCACCAAGTCTGTGTGCGCGCGCCAGCCCATTCCGGTCCATTCCTGCTCCACGCACTAAGCCAGGGTGTGTATCGTCAGCCCGGTCCGGTCCGTTCTGTTCCACGCACTAAGCCAGGGCGCGTGTCGTCAGTCCGGCTCCGGCCAGCGGGCTAGACAGGACCAGGGGTACTTTGGGGGTTGGAGAGAAGTGGGGATCAAGCCCGAGCCGGAGCGCCGCCGAGGAGGAATGCCCAACCAGCCCTCCCCTGTTTTTGCTCGTATTGGCGCGTCGCAGTCCGCGCTCTTTAGGGGGTACTGTCACACCCTGGCTCGGGGACCTCGTTATGTTGAGCCAGGGTGTGTTCATCTATGTTTTCTGTTTCTTTGGTGGGTGTTCTAGGTTGTCTATTTTCTATGTTTGCGGTGGTGACTCCCAATCAGAGGCAACGAGTGTCAGCTGTCGGCTGGTTGTCTCTGATTGGGAGCCATATTTAATCTGTCTGTTTTTCTTCGGGTTGTGGGATTTTGTTCGTGTGTGTTCGGTGTTGTACCATAGACGTCACGCATTCGTTGTTTATTGTTTTGTTCGTGTGAGCATTTAATAAATAGAATATGTTCACTCGCAACGCTGCGCCTTGGTCTCCCTCATTAGACGATCATGACACAGGTATTCTTAATGTTCTCCTATTCCGCATTCTTTCTTCCCTTACACCTTGATTGCAATCTCCCCATATTTCAGCTGCTGCTCCTTTTTCCTCCTCCCTAGCTCTCTCTGCCTGTACGCTGTCTTACCTCACTTTGCTCCCTCTCTTTTTCTTCCTTGTCTCTCAACATTCTCCTCATCCTGTCCATTTCTTTCTCTATTAGTTTGTTTGTTGCTTCAATACCTGCCATTTCTTCATCTGAGAGTTCTCCATCATCTCTCTTCGTCATTTTCATTCTTCCCAATGCTTCCCTCAGCTCTCCATGCAGTCCAATCTGTTTGGCTTGATTTCTGCCCTTCGCTTGATTCCTTCTGTTTTCTTTGAGTCTTTTTCCATCCTTTGGGAGGATGTAAACAAAGGTCTTTCTTCTTCCATTTCTATTTCTCCTTTTATTGATATTACTCCGGACACCTGGGGATATTGTCCACATACAGTGGGGAAAAAAAGTATTTAGTCAGCCACCAATTGTGCAAGTGTTCCCACTTAAAAAGATGAGAGAGGCCTGTAATTTTCATCATAGGTACACGCCAACTATGACAGACAAAATGAGGAAAAAATCCAGGAAATCACATTGTAGGATTTTTTATGAATTTATTTGCAAATTATGGTGGAAAATAAGTATTTGGTCAATAACAAAAGTTTCTCAATACTTTGTTATATACCCTTTGTTGGCAATGACACAGGTCAAACGTTTTCTGTAAGTCTTCACAAGGTTTTCACACACTGTTGCTGGTATTTTTGGCCCATTCCTCCATGCAGATCTCTCTAGAGCAGTGATGTTTTGGGGGCTGTCGCTGGGCAACACAGACTTTCAACTCCCTCCAAAGATGTTCTATGGGGTTGAGACCTGGAGACTGGCTAGGCCACTCCAGGACCTTGAAATGCTTCTTACGAAGCCACTCCTTCGTTTGCCCGGGTGGTGTGTTTGGGATCATTGTCATGCTGAAAGACCCAGCCACGTTTCATCTTCAATGCCTTGCTGATGGAAGGAGGTTTTCACTCAAAATCTCACGATACATGGCCCCATTCATTCTTTCCTTTACACGGATCAGTCGTCCTGGTCCCTTTGCAGAAAAAACAGCCCCAAAGCATGATGTTTCCACCCCCATGCATCACAGTAGGTATGGTGTTCTTTGGATGCAACTCAGCATTCTTTGTCCTCCAAACATGACGAGTTGAGTTTTTACCAAAAGTTCTATTTTTGGTTTCATCTGACCATATGACATTCTCCCCAATCCTCTTCTGGATCATCCAAATGCACTCTAGCAAACTTCAGACGGGCCTGGACATGTACTGGCTTAAGCAGGGGGACACGTCTCGCACAGCAGGATTTGAGTCCCTGGTGGCGTAGTGTGTTACTGATGGTAGGCTTTGTTATTTTGGTCCCAGCTCTCTGCAGGTCATTCACTAGGTCCCCGTGTGGTTCTGGGATTTTGCTCACCATTCTTGTGATCATTTTGACTCCCACGGGGTGAGATCTTCGCGTGGAGCCCCAGATCGAGGGAGATTATCAGTGGTCTTGTATGTCTTCCATTTCCTAATAATTGCTCCCACAGTTGGTTTCTTCAAACCAAGCTGCTTACCTATTGCAGATGCAGTCTTCCCCAGCCTGGTGCAGGTCTACAATTTTGTTTCTGGTGTCCTTTGACAGCTCTTTGGTCTTGGCCATAGTGGAGTTTGGAGTGTGACTGTTTGAGGTTGTGGACAGGTGTCTTTTATACTGATAACAAATTCAAACAGGTGCCATTAATACAGGTAACGAGTGGAGGACAGAGGAGCCTCTTAAAGAAGAAGTTACAGGTCTGTGAGAGCCAGAAATCTTGCTTGTTTGTAGGTGACCAAATACTTATTTTCCACCATAATTTGCAAATAAATTCATAAAAATCCTACAATGTGATTTTCTGAATTTTTTTTTCTCAATTTGTCTGTCATAGTTGACGTGTACCTATGATGAAAATTACAGGCCTCTCTCATCTTTTTAAGTTGGAGAACTTGCACAATTGGTGGCTGACTAAATACATTTTTTTCCCACTG